>NW_028145514.1:1215000-1512500 GCF_977016875.1 Pavona decussata | reverse complement strand
AAGGGAAAGTGATAATTTGTGCTCCGAGTTGTTCCATGGCACAAAAATTGGTTATGGCTATACCAGCAAATATACACCTATAACTGATGTAATTACTATCAAGGATAGGCTACTATGCCAAGATAACTGCTGATAATACTCATCCCCTTCATGAACTGCTTCCACCCCAGAGATCGAGAAGCTTTAGGAAAAGGGGACACCCTTACATCCTGCCACGTGTCAGAACTGAACGTCATAAACACTGTTTTGGTTAATAGATGCCTTTTCAATTTTATCTAACTGTCTTTGCACATTTGTCAATAGTTTGTGATTAGTTTTTTTTTATAGTAGTTAGTTATATGAAATTGTAAGTCCAGACGTATGACTCTTGGCATGTTTCTTTTGGCATTTGTTAATAAAAAATTCATTCCAAACCTCAACAGCGACGCGTTTGAGATAGAACTGAAAGTTTGTTAACGGACAGAGTATAATTATTATTCCGAAATCGTTATTATATGACGTGGAATTTTCCAGTTCTTTCAAATAAAAAATTCCAATGTTTAGAAACAAAACTGTCTGGGATTTATCTTTATCGGAGAATAGTCTCCTGTATTCTATATAATTCAGTGACATAGTCCCGTTGGAGGACCGGGGAGTGGCAATACAAATGTCTTTAAAGGGGCAGTGTCACCAATTTCTAATGCGCCTTTGAATTAGCGAAAAAACATAGTTGTATCGTTGGAAATGTTAAAATAATGGTTAACAATTAACCTACGAGTATATAGAAGATAGCATTGTAATCTTTTGCTGCGGATGGCTTGGATGGAAATGGATTACAACTTGAAAAAATTGGCCAATTGTTTCAAGTTCTTCCGGTGTATTTTGTAGAAATTTCTAAAAATTGATTTTAGTTTGTTCTTCATTAGAAAAGTCATTTATTATTTTCTTCGCGGCGCTCTACCAAGAATTTTCTGTCAGAGAAAAATTTCCATGTTAGATGTTTGAGTAGCTTAGATCAAAATACAGCAAAATCTCTTGACAGTGCCCTTTTGGTAACAGCTGCTTAATGAGACTACCTGCTTTTTGCTTGTTTTTCAAAAAATGTGGTCATTTAATTCTTAGGTGAATAAAAGACTGAAATCTTTGGTAGACAATGCGGTGAATCCCGAGACGGACGAAATAGAAACGCTGTCCAAGTCAGTCAACGAATTCACGTGTGCATTCATCAACCCGCTGAGAAAAGAGAGTGATACTCGTAGTACGTTTAAAAGTTGCCTGGATTATTTGGTGGATAAAGCCATTGATGCAGAGCAGAAGAAGGTATTGGATAAAATTCTAGTTCATCCTGAATGATTGTGTACCAAATCTAAATCTCACAGCTTTTCCCCTTTTCCTACCCTTTCAATTCTGAAGAGAAACCTTGGGATTGACATTACGAACCGTAATCTTTCCCATTTATATCCTTGAAAACTTCACTTCGTTTTCATTCTTTCTCGATTTGAAACGAACTTAGTAGTTGGTATTCAAAAGAAAAAAATGGTCTTTTCCTCTTACAGTCTTTTCAGTTTTCTTTACATTTGGTTTTAAGGTTGATTAGTGATCAAAATCAGCTATCACTTACGGCTTTATTTACATGAATTTGCTATATTATCGTAGTCCTCTGAAATAGAATTAGACGAATATTATTCAGTGGAAAATTGACTTCGAAAAATCAACAGTGGCTTATGTAAAACTTTTACTCTAAATCAACGCCTAAACAAAAAATACTAAACTGCTTCCACTAACGAACTTGGCGTTTGCTTTTTTTTTTCCTCAGTTCGTTTCCCATCCAGTGGTTTACAACCTGCTAATTTCAAGATGGTATCGTTCGTATGCTTCACGAAGAAAGTATCCATGGACAAGTGCCAAGCGCTGGGGATATCTGTTTCTTAATCTTTGGCCCTTGTTTGATATGGTGTTATTTCCTATTCTCTTCGCCTTGTTCTACCTTATTCACTTGATTCACAGGGTCTCAAGGAGAGTAAGAGGTTTGTTAGCACTTCAATTTCGCAGTTTTGTCTTGCACTCTAGTCACTAATTAAAAGTGGTTTGGTTGGACGCTTATGCAGCACGTTTCCTGCAAGAATTCATTTTCCTACATTATCAAACATTACATTTAAAACTGAATGTGAAGGCGTACAATTGGTTAATAGGTCAATGGGTATGTATTTTCAGTTTTAAACAAGTCAGCTGGAAACGTTTTTCAATTTATTGATTCCGATACAGCTATTTCTTGTTCAACTAAAAATGCCCGTTCCTTCGTACATTGTTTCAGGTTCAATTATTCATCCAATCATCCTAAACTTTCCGGCTCAATCTCTGTATCGAGTATTAGCCTAGCTGCATACCTTACACTTTTTATTCACTGTAAATTTTAGATAATAATTCTTGCTGTTTGTTTAAATTGCACGGTTTGTGAGAAACCCAAGCTCCTTTTCCTTATTTAACTTTCAGCCAAAATATAGTGTCAAGTAGGGATTAAATTCATGTAGTTTTCTTGTAATTCCTTTCTATCCATTCTTTCATCTATTCAACCACCTACCACTGCGTTCTCTTGCGCATCTGTCAATGATGATGATTCATTCATTCATCAGACTTCAAATATAAAATCAAGTTTATTCCATCGCGCAAATGCCACACATTGACATTCAAACCCTAGCAAAATGCATTATGTTTCCCACGAGTCTCCTGTAGCTCAATGGTATCCCAAGACCATCCGAACTAGTGATCGGACGGTCTTGGGTCAGTGGTGAAGATGTTTTAAAATACTTCTCCGGGATGGTTAAGGTAAGGTTTTATTTTTTCTCGTTTCGTAATAATTATTGATTATTTGAAATAACTTTGCAGATACTGAGATTTGCTTTGTTGTAACACTTACGGACAAAGATGCGGAGGACTCAGCTAACGTCTTTACGCTTATAAAGAGGACAATCAGTTTCTTAGTCCACAAATATGGCTACCATGTAAGCTGTGCTAACTACTGCGTGATCTTACGCGAAGGAGAAAGGGCCTTAAGTAACATCAACTTTGAAAGTGTTCACTCCAGTGACGAAACACTGCGAAAAGCGATTAAGGCATTACAAAGTTCAAGTTCTTCTCCAAGGCTTTATGAAGATCTCTGTGCTGTCCGTGATGCTTTCAAAGGTTCTAGTGTTCGCAAAAACGCGGAAAAGGTGAGGTGATTGAATAGGTTCTCCCGGTTGTCCAAACATGAAGGTTTTAGAAACGTTAACTGATAGTGTGAGAATTTTACACTACACGGAATCAGTTGAAGGGTTGAAATCCTCCAATCACTATAAACAACAAAGAACGAAATAATCTTTCCCTTACAATGATCTCCTGACTGATGCCAGCCGAAAGCGTTTAAAATTGTCAGCAAAGTGACACACAGCATCATATTCAAACTTCTTGAAACATAAAGTTATGCATTTTATTATCTATGTTCATGGAAAGGAATCTTTAAATCAAATGTCTTGTGTGGTTCTTCCTCATTCATAGATACCTGAGAGACTGTAGTTTCTTTTTCGTTAGATACTTGTGGTATTTACAAATGGCCAGATGAGTATGCTTGGCTTGGGAGGCAAACAACTCGCTCCTTTACTCAATGAGATCAAAGCGATGGATGTTAAAGTCGTCCCTGTTGGCATTGGGGAGCACCCCAAGCTGTCAGAACTGGAGCAGATTGCCAGCAGCGGTGTTTCCGCTCTTCGATTTGGAGATTACGAAGCACCGAGAACAGTAGGAAGGGCTATCGTGCACGGTATAAGAACCTTCTTTTATATATATTATTAAAATATCCATGCTGTATTTGCTATACTAGGAGGTACTCCGTGTGTGACGAACGTTTTTAATTTTACATGTATTTCCATACCCTTGCGCGTAGGAAACGGAATGCGTCTGGACTGCGTATTCGTGCACGGTAGAGCTAATGGATTGACTTTTGATAGTCAAATTGGAGGAATATAATACAGTTTTTGAAGGAATGTTGGTAAAATCTTTTGGTTGTGTTAGAATAATTTAATTTGTAAGAGCTAGTATTATTTTACCCTCTACAAGATAGAGAGAAGATGAATCAACTTTGAACTCAAGCCAAAATTATGTCATGAATCAGTCCAACTCTGTAATTTTGGATTTCACGACTCAGGGCCTCTTCATATGAACCTGCTAACAGGGCTGGGCCGTTCAGCGGTAAGAATTTGTTTATGCCTGCTTCGACAAATCATGCGCGCCACGTTCTCTCACATTAAACAGGAACTTTGTAATGGTTGTCTGAAACAAACCTTAAAAACATCCAGTTTTATAATTAATTTGTTAGTCTCTTTGTTTTGCAGGAGTAGAGGGGAAGGACATCTTTGGTAAGAGTTAATAGGAGTAATTGTATTTTGTCTGGTTTTTGTAATGTGTTTCTGTAGTATTTTACAAACTTTGAGTGGAAGATAAGAAGAACGAGATAATTGTGTGAAAGATGACCACGATTGGGAACATTTGCAGAACTCAGTTATCAAGTAATATGAGCTTTCGTTTACTCCAGTTATTTTCTAATTAGAACTGATTAAAAAAGCAGCCAACATTAGTTTGCTTATGGTTATAACTTACTATGACAACCCTTAATTAAAGAAATTCGCAGTTTGGTGTCATCAACTCCTTCATGAGCATCTCTCAAATTAATTCGGGTAACATATAAATTCCTTGAAATTCGTGAATCTGTGATGCAGGCTGAACCGTTGTGATTCAGTTGCGCAGTTCCGTGGGGCATGGCCCATTTTTCAGATGTGTGCTTAGTGATCTGGCCTTTGATTGGAAGCGAGGCTAGGGGTGACTTCGGGAAGCATGCATACGAATTTCTAAATTTCATATTAACATCTATGAAATTACAGAACAGTATACGAATACTTTATAGGGCGTCAGTATTTAATTTATAACATAGACTTTAATTTAGTCTCTCTCATACAGATCTTTACCTGGATTACTTCACGACGCCATATTTCATCTTTGTTCGTGACACACTGAGCTACCTAACACTTCTTGGTCTGCACTTTGTCATCTGTCTGTTACCTTCAATACTCGCCTTCAGTCGTCTGGAATGGATCATTTTTGTATTCTTTCTCGGGCGCATTGCAATAGAGGTTGATCAGTTCACCGGCGCTCGAAAGGTCACGAGAAAAGCAGTAAGGCAAAGATCGCAAAAAGGTTCGGACTACGTCGTGTGCTCGCCGGCTGACGAAAGGCAAACTGCGATAACGACATCTAAGGGAAATGGTTTGTTAAAGAAGTTTTCTAATTATTTCAGGTAAATGTTGATAACATACTACTGGCTGACTCGGGAGTGCTGGTGGTCGTTTCTTCTCGTTCTTTTTTTTATATTTTGTTGGTTTTTTCAATACTTCACCTCATGTTTCAATTCTTTAGTTACTAAAATATTAGGCAAAACCCCACAAATGTCAATTTTTGGGGCCTTGTGATGTCAGGCTGCAGGCTCATAAAATGTTGTTTGTTACTTAGACACAAGTTTATCTTTATATTGGTCATTCAAGTGTTTTTCGGACATGCACGGAAAACAAAATTCTGAGTTATTTTGTTTTAGTATAAACTTTCCAAAGGAACCCCTCTTTTTTTGTTTGATTTTGCTCCTTTTCTTCTCCTTTCGCTTGCAGGGTTTGTAAAAATTTAGGCGCTCTCTCTTTCTGCTCGGAAACTTTGGAACATTGTTAATGTTTGAGCAAGGAGTAGAAACTATTGGTGATTAGGCCAAAATTTCCTCTCACTTTTCGGGGAACTTACCCTTGGGTTTTAGGGCATAACTCGAAGAAACTCGATTCGATTTTTACTCGTTTAGGAGTGTTTTCCAAGATCTTTTCCTGCTGCAGTAGCCAGTTTTAAAATACACCTAACATCACCAAAACTGATGAAATCACGAGTGGTACAACTGGCTCACCCACCAAGCGCACTTTAATCTCGACATCTTATTTCTCCTTACAACATGGAAGCTTGATTGAACATTCAAGTCGTGAGAATAAGGGGGATGATCACCAATGACAACTGGTGCCATAAGAAATAAATGGTGAACATTGAAGAGAATGAGTATATTGATTTTGGGTCTTCAAAAAGGGTTAATCACAGCTCAGACGTTCAAGGATTAAAATAACTTAACATCTGCAAAGAAAGCTATGCGTGACTAAATGGGAGTACCCAATCGGCTGATGACCTTAAGAATGTATTGGTCAACTTCTTTCATAGTAGTCGTAAGTGCCATGAGTGGGTTGTTCTCGTCTTGTGGAATCCTCCAACAAAACACAAAAAGTTGGACCATTTCTGAAGATTCGTTTTACCTCGAATGTCCCAACAAAACTGAGTAGATAACTGCCAGCAACCCTAGTTTGTGATTTTGCTTTACTTGAATTTTCTCTTTCTTTCGTGAACTTCAACGCCGGTTTGAAGCAATGGAAATAGGACGTGGCCTTTCCATTGAATTTTCTCACTTCACACAAATCAGCAAAAAGTGACCGTGACCGACAGGAGCTAGTCCAATGTCAAAATCTAAATTATACATTGTTTTTCTTGCAGTGACCGCTGGAATACGATAGACTTCGTTATTCTTGCTGTCTACGTTTTCATCTTCATATTACGCATGATTGCGTGGGCTACATCCGATGCAGTAGCAGATAACAGGCTGTTAGCCATAGCTGGTTATGGCTATGGCTTAAACGCTATGCTTCTTACCCTGAGAGTGTTTGGTCACGCGATGGAATCTATTAGAAGAATGGGTGCCATATTAATTGCCTTTTTCTTCATTATGTGGGATGTCCTGGCCATATTTTGGCAGTTCATGGCAATGATTTTGGCGTTTTCACTAGCGATGACGAAGATTTATGTCGTCGAGAAGTCATTCGCCGTACACGTCACGGCTAATGCGACTCTGTAAGTATAGAGGTGTCATTTTTTTTTTTACCTTTTCAGAACATCATAGTGGACTTGGTATACGAGTCATTACCCGTAGCTGGTATTTCCTGTTGCTTAATACAAAAACTTCGGCTTTATCGGCAGTATTGGCATGCTCAGTGCAGTTGACTCTATCAAACTACGCGTGGATTGCGATCACTACGATTTGATAATGAAACCACCTACGTCCACGTTCAACTTTTTCCTCCGTAGTATCCTGACTTCTGACAAAGGGCTTCAAGCATAAAATTCAACAAAATTTCCTTTTTTAAAAAATATCCCAGAATAAGGTTTGTAGCTTCTGTTAATTAACTGATCTCTTTGTTATTTACTTTCCAGAGCGTGCAGCGACGGAGGTTTCGTCTGGTGAGTAAAATAATCTATCATGCACCTGAATTGTCTTCGCCAGTTCTGTTCGTCTCATGTTTGTTTCAAACTCGAAATTGGATTAAGAATTGAAAAACGTTAACGTAATCTTAAATCCCAAGGTCCAGGTTCTCGAAGCCCTCCTACGTTAAGATAGACCCTAAGTATTGTTCCTTGACAATAGCCTATTGTTAGTCCAACAGTAGCCTATTGTTAGTCCAACAATAGCCTATTGTTAGTCAAACAATAGCTTATTGTTAATGCAACAATAGCCTATTGTTAGTCCAACAATAGACTATTGTGGTCCAACAATAGACTATTGTTAGTCAAACAATAGCTTATTGTTAATCCAACAATAGACTATTGTTAGTCCAACAATAGACTATTGTTAGTCCAACAATAGACTATTGTTAGTCCAACAATAGAATATTGTTAGTCCAACGATAGGCTATTGTTAAGAAACAATACTTGGGAGGGCTTCGGAAATCTGGATCCCGGGATATTAGAATCACAACAGAAGTGGCCACTGGAAAAAGGATGTAAGTGACGATTTAGCTTTTAGAATCCACTTGCAGACTAATATGTTACCGCAAAACGCACTACCTGGGCCTATAGCCTTGTCACCACTGTAGAACCTTTGTTTAGGTTTAACCGAATAGAGAAGAAAATAAATCATTTCAAGCATCATCATGGGTTCAGTTTTAAGGTTAAAGTTATCTATTCAAGTATAAGCTGATAGACCTTATTCGCTCTATATGCTAATTGCCCGTTACAAACCACGTGATATTTTCAGGAGAATGGATCCTGTTCGAATGAGACCAATTCTAAAAGAGAGTACTCCCTAGAGTACCGTCACATGATCTGTAATGGGGCAACAAAACAACAAAGTGATTAAGGCCTATTGGGTAAATTCGAGCCCTGAAAATAGAACATAAATATGAGTATGTCCAGAAATGCTCCGCCTAACCTTGAATTTGGGTACTTTATATAAGACAGACCTTTTTGTCATTCTCATATGACTTCATGTTTGACAGAATTATTTGTGTTTTAGTAAGAAATAAGGTTAGGGAACACCTTGTAATGTCTACCATACATTTCATGCATCTCATAAACATGCATTTCTGGACATAAGTGAATTTTGGAACCTCATTTGTGACTCAACAACCGGTCTGTGTGCATGCCAAATTAGAGCAAATTTTGCGAAATTTGGATTTCAAGGGCAAATCGTCACCTACGCCCTTTTCATCATCATTTTCTTCAATTGAAAGAAATGGGAATTGAAATAGATGAATGTCGAGCGAATCGAAATGGTAAGGATCAGAATCACAAAACGTTCCCCAGTATCATGAACATAGCGGCCTCTTGGTTTATTTATATATTTACAAAGCTCTTTTTGCCTTATTTTCAGCTGGTGGGATATGGCAAGGCTTCTGGCTTGGTCCTGTCTAGGAATGACCGATCTGGAGCCATTAAATTCTGTTGATCATCCATCGATGACCTTGACTTATCTGCTGTACAGTTTGTTTCTCATCATGGGGGTTATTCTTCTTGTTAATATGATGGTTGCGCTACTCACACACACCTATGAACGTGTACAGGTCAGATTCCAGTGTTTTATTCGCAATTATATTAAGCCTATAAATAAGTCGTTATTGGTGGTTTCTACCGAAATGTGTAGTTAGAAAAAATGTCCTAAACATTATTTTAAAACGAAAACAACAGTGCCATGAAGTAAGGAGACTTTTGAGATATTTTTGAGCACTTTTTCCCGTCGAAAAGAAACCTGACGAGTCATCAGATTTTCAAAACATCATTGAGAAAGGAGAGGGTGTTTAAACTAAACAGTTTACTCTAAACTTTGGGTGTTCTTCCTTCCAGAAAGGTAGAGAAATACGCACCAATTTTACATCGGTTTCAACTAGTTTTGTCCACAATTGTAGCTAGGTAGCTGAGAATAAAACCTCGATCAAACTTTATTAATGTTCAGACAATGTATGTTTTGTCTTTTTCTCCACAGAATAACTCTCTCCAAGAGTGGTCATTTAAGAAAGCCATCACCATCAAGTCTTACAGTATTTCGTACCACCCGGTACCAGTCCCATTCAACCTTGTATCTATCCCGGTCTTGGCTTTATGGAGGCTGTGTCGCTGTAGTGTAACGGAAAGACATAGATTCAATGAAGACACTTTGGATGAGACAGAAATGGTAAGCCCTGTAACTTTCAATGGTTAAAGGGGCACTATCACGATGATTTTGCTGTGTTTTGATCAAAACTACTCGAATGTTTGACAAAGAACCTGTTTTGAAACATGAAATTGCTCTTACAACATTGGGAAGAAAATATTAAGGTTTTTCTCTTTCGTAGGAAGAATATACCATAATCAACTTTTAGCGGCTTCTCTAAAATACACAGGAAGAACCAATTTTTTCAAAATGCAATCCATTTCCATCCTGGCCATCCGCAGACAAACATAATTTATTGTGGTTTCTGTGCACTAGTAGCGTTATTGTTAACAAACCTCAACCAATATGTTTTTGGCTGACACTAAAGATAGGTGACACCGCCCCTTCAAGACTATATCTTTCTTTGTTTCTGTTTCAACTGTTGTCAGTGTTGTGCCCAATAAATGAAATAAAATTCTTTACTATCAACACTATGGCCTTAACATATAGAATCAACACGCGTGTTAAGGATTACAAACATGTTGTATACGTTATGGAAATATTGTGTTCGTAAGCTCCAAAACTTGTGTCTCAAGCACTTTAGTTAATTTAAGATTGTCGAGTAACTCTTCATTATTTATTAACTGTGAATCGTCGTGACAAACCCTATCAAAGACCCCCGTGTGTTAAATCATGTTAAGCATGCATTAATGCCACTTACTGCATGTTGTACACGGAGTTTAAGAATTGATTCTGGATTGTTGAACGTCAACAGAAATTAACTCTGGATAAACTGGTGGAGAGACTAGAAAAGACTTACTTTGCAACATATGGTTACTCATTTCCACTTACAGGTGTGGTAGTTTAGCTAATTAACACTTAAATGAGAGTCGCGTCCACAAGATCTCTTTATAATGGCCTTGAGTAATTGATTTATGTAAGTCACTTCCATTGAGAGACGTGTGTAAAGATCACACCTATCTCTGTGACTGAATAGGTCTTTTTACTCATGCACTTTAGGCCAAGATGATGAAGTAATGTTTGTTTGAGTTTGAGTCTGAGTTATGATTTACCATTAAATAAAAGGTTAGAGGCTGGGCGTCATATGTGAGCTTAACGAGCTATGTGGAAGTTCTTCAAAACCACTAATCAAAAAATGTTGAACCATTATGCTGCTACCTATATATAGATTATAAAGACTCGGCGTAACGAACATATCTCCTATAGCATTTTCTAAGCTATTTGCACCAAGCTATAGTTTGCCATTACGTCTGTAAACATTGCTTACAATTACAAGGAAGTTCGAAATCTATAAAAAAGCCGACAATCGTTTTTGCTGTCTTCAGACGAACGAAAGATGGATAAACTGCTCCATGAAACTGACGGCAGCCGACAAATGGCCAATCAGATTGTTCATCGAGTGCTTAGACAGCAAGGCTGCAAGCAGGACAGATGTACCGCTGGCGCAAGCGTAAGTGCTTTGTTCATTTTTTGTTGTGTAGTTGATTGAGTGACTGGTTATGAAACCTTGCCACGACAACAATGGTGCTGCAATTGATGTTGAAAGCGCCGCGACCGAGCACAATCCTTTGTTTTAACGTTCACACTACAGTTGAATATCCTAATAGGAACGTTCCTACTGGTCTGTTGCTCCAACACATTTCAAAATCTATTGTAGTTTGTGCACGGTCAAGTCCAAAAACGCTAACAAAAACAAATAACGAAGAAGTTTGTCAGGCTTCAGAACCATTGCCTTTTATTAACTATGCGAAAAAGGAAAAAAATTTGGGGTAACTTTGCAATTCCCTAATGTTATCCACTAAAGTGTTTACTTTTAGTCACTTCATACTTATTTAACCATATAATGCCATCTACATGAAAGTTTGCTCTTGTAGGCTTATAACATTAACCTAAGGAGTGTCACCTTAGACTTCTTGAAACCGCTTCTATAGCTATAATAATTTTGGAGTCATTTCAAGTATACCTGTGTCTCTATGCTCTCGTATTGTCATTTTAGGCGTGGAATTCGCTGGGTATTGGAATCCAAGGCTGTCTGTTGACGTACGAGGGTCCTGATTCATGTCAAGTTTGCATGGGACAAGAAGCTCAAAATCAGATTCAGATTCACGGTGCAAAGTATTTGATGCCGTTCACACGAGAAACACCAAGGATTGAGGTGAATATGTGCTTGTACAAAAAGAAATTAATTTCAAACTAAGGTAGCACATAATCAACTGGTGCTGAGTTACGACGTTACAACTGCAAGGTTTTGATAGCCACTGCAAAAACCGTGTACGATTAAACTTCCCTCGCGTTGGATCAAAATAGTGAAAGAAGACGGCTGGCTTGACTTCTGGGCCTGGCTGCCTTACAAACGTTAATAGATAAATAAGTGGAAGTTCACTGCAACCGTTCGCTTTGTCTCGGAGAATTTTCTATTGGGCTATCTAGGATCACCCGTCCGAAGGTCAATCAACAATTACATAGAAAGACAAAGAGAAAAATCAGAGCGCGGAAAAATCATCCGAAGGCAGCAAACGGTTGCAGAGCACTTCCAAATATCTTCGTTTTGTGGCGTCTCTTGAAGTTGAACGCCAATATTCTTGATGTTGGCAGGGTGCTGCGTCATGCACCAAGTCCCAGATTTACGTCAAGAGGAACATAATAGATAACAAAAATGTAGACTTGTTAAGAATTTGTGCCATAAACACTTACAAGAAGAATAATGAGCATAAATTGGAAAAATAAATCAAAGTCAATACACGTATCAGGAATCACTGGAAAACAACTATGTCGTCACATGACCACAGGTGCTGATTCAGGAGAGTGGAGAGAGGCGCATTTTAGCAGTTGGTGCGGTGTTTGGAAGTTACAACTGTCACCGGATGCCCGGCTGGGAGGGAGGGACAGTTGGCTATCACGTAGATGATGGGAAAATATTCGAACCTGGCTGCGATGAACTGGGGAGAGAAGTAGAAGGTAACTCGCAAGCTCTTTTACTTTGGCTGCTGTAAACTGATTTCAATGTATTATATATTTATAAGTTGTATAACCTGTATCTATGTTTACTGTTTGCTTTTTGTTTTTTTCTTCTTCTTCTTTCTTGTGTTTTATCTAAATGTTGTGAAATAAAATGATTTGATTTAACTCGTTTTGTTAACCCGGTTGAAGGCTACTGCTAAACGTGACCTGTATAAAGGAAAGACCGGAAAGTCATACAACCGCATTTAGACGTGGTTAACGCCCCCATCAACATTCGAAAATTTATGCCGTAGACTTATAGGGAAAAACAAGAAAATTCAGGCAACCATCAGTAACAAGTCAATCCATTTATGACTTGGACTCCAGAAATCATTCCCTGGCGTTATGGTGGGAGCCGAACTTGCTCACCACTGCACCAACTCTCTATGATAAAATTGTCCAGAAGGGAGGCAAAGTTTACACTCAAAATCGCTCATTGAAAGTACCTACAATAATGGTGGAAATTACTTCTTCGAGAAAAGAGTTTTTCCAGATAGAGCCTCTTTCCTGGCCATCATGGCCATTAACCTTTCAATGGAAGCCCACATGAAATGCCATTGACGTTCTGCAAATCTCCCGTTTTACATTTTAGACGCAATGGCTTACCGCGGTGACCTTATTGCCTGTGAAGTGGATTTCGATGGCGCAACAAGCACCAGATTTCCTGTTAAGTTCTTCTTGAACGGGAGAGAGATTGCGCGTGCTTTAATGAGGCGTAGAACTGGGCAAGCGAATCCATTTCCCTTTATTGCTATGGGATATCAAGGAATTCGGGTTCTCGCTAAGGTATGTTCAGTCAGTGACTTTGTCTGCCATCCGTCAGAATCAGAACGTTGAATAACATCGTCGTATGTTAAGGTATTCACTTCATTCCGCACTGCGTGATTAATGTTTTATTTACTTCTCTTGGGAAAATCTGCTTAGTAAAATGTAAAATATTGAATCTAAAATGTCGGCGAAAGCCTGGAGAAGCATAACCTGGCCAGAAGAGTCAAGGCTGAAATAATTGTACAATGATCAATCTATTTATTAAACAGTTTGACAATTCAATTTTTCCATTTAACAATTCATAAGCTCTACGGTTTTTTAACAATTAAATGATGGCCTCTAGATTTTCCATGATGGGTGATAGTTGATGAGGGCGCAGCTTAATCAATTATCACGCACAAAAGACCCGACGGTGAATAGTTCTACTTGTTTTAGCGGAAAATTTAATTTAGATAGGGAGAACTGTGACCATTCGTGATGCAGTGTTAATAAAAGTAATGATGTCAAGAAAGATAGACAAACAGACATGTTGAATGCTTTTATATGTAATGTAGTTGAGAATGTCTGAAGGTTCTTTGCACCCTCGTTTAGATGTGCCTTCGTGACAGCGCTGTGGACCAAGCTTCGCATGCACCTCCTGCGCAGCGCCTCACCAGGGATGCTGGGATAGAACAGGACTTGGTGAACTATGCACGGGAACAGTATCAAAATCTAAGGGAAGAGATGGAGGCATTGGAATTGACGAGACGGGCACAGGCAATGGAGTTCCAAGAGGAACTCGACCGTCAGGGCAAGATGCTGGCAGAAATTCGAGAACTAGTCATGCTCTCAATCCAAGAAATGAAAAACAATAAAAGCGCTGCAACTAATGACCAGTTCGTCTCTGCGCTATAAGGATGAACAAAATTGATCTTGTTTCTTTTGGCTGGGATGAACGAACAAGGAAGTATTTTTCCATTTCATTGTTAGCCCTGACGTTTGTCCACGGAGGTCACAGTCCTCTATGACTTAGTGCTTTTGTATTAAGTATTTTTCTATTCTTGAATGATATCTTGCTAGCGAGACTCATTACTTGTAAACATGCTTCCTTTTATTTTTTCTGTCATTGCCTTTGACTCTCGGCGGAGTCGCCCGTAATGTTTCGATTTAGTTTTGTTGAATATGAGATGATTATAGCCAACTTCAGCTATAGGCGCCTCGTTGGCTATATATTATCTTATATCCAACGCGCGCTCGTGGAAAAATTGTTAGATTTTTAACCGCATTATTCGCAGTTTATAATTGCACATGTAATCAGTTAAATATATTGATATTCAGCCACAACTACATTAGCGAATTGCCATTCATTCGTTCGACGTTTTAGGCAACAACAGTTACTTTAAAAATAGATCATCAAACGTGGAAAACAAAAGCGGTCAATATTCGCGGATAACAGTTCACTGTTACCCTCTGACATCATAGCTTTCGCTATGTTACACGCTCATGGGCGTTTGGCTATGGGAGTATGGATATGTCATGTGACTATGAACTAGCCAATTAATGTGCGCGCTTTGGCGGGAAAAACTTCAGCTATATAACAATTAGGATGTTATGTAGCGGGGCTTTAGAATGTACTATATATATATGGGAGGTTTAGCCTACGCATATGCCATAAGGGTAACTAGGAATTACCGGTAACACCTTTTCTTTAACCAATCAGTGATAAATGGTATGAAAGTTCCAAATGCTCCCGAGAGCAGGTTTCAGTTAAGTGATTACTCTGGCCAATCACAACAGACACAAACAGCGCAACGAACCAATCAGAACTCGAAGCAAATACATTTTTGCAATAACTATCAAAATTCTCGCGCGCTGATTGGCTCGTAGCTATTGTACATAAGAGTGCGGATAATATATTGACGTCCTATGTAAATCAAGGCATGTAAAAGTTAACAATTTCTTGCTGTACGGAAAAATAAAACCAATTAAATTTACAAGATTCGTAGTTAACAGATTTGCCGTTGATTAATGTAAAAAATAAAACCATTCACAACTTGACAAGATTTGTGGTTGATTTTTATGGCTTTTGCTCGCTCTGTCACGGGCGCTTTTCTCAGCGCCAATTCCACTCGTACTTTTTCCATATTATTCGGTAAAAACTGGCAGTTTTATATTGTCTAAACTCTTGACTCATAGACCATAAAATACCGTCATAACATGTTCAAAACGCAAGTGAAAGCACTCACCGCACCTGAGTTTGGAAAATTTTATGGCATAAACGTAGAAAAGCAAAACCTAAACTGGGAGAGTAGGCACTTGGGCGCACTTCGCCAGGTAGTAATGGTAACTTCGCGTGTCTGTTCTCAAGAAACTCATTTGGGTAAAAACAAAAACATATTGTCGGCATTCAATCAAGGTCATTATTTTTACGCAACTTTTCTCAACAGTAAAGTTGGTAACATTCTTGCCTCAATACCTGACGATAGCAAGAGCTGAAAAAAAGTTGTAGTAGAAAATTAAATCCTCGCTCGAAAAGTCCCCGAGGCAACTTTTATCACCTGCTCGCCAATTTGACAAGACAACCGCTAAAATCGAGCCCTTTGGCTAAATAAAACTGATAAGTGTACAAAAAAAAAACAACAACAATGGAGAAGAAGTTTCCATAGTTTGCAGATCAAAAGTATAAGATAATCCGGAAATGGAAATAAAAAGTTGCTGTCAAAACCGCAACAATAACAGGCAATTATACGGAGTTATCAGCTGTCATCTTTTGGAGACGTTTAATGTTGCACGAAAGACACAAAATAATTAAATCGCACTGAATCTATTCAGTTAAAGAAGGCTGACGAACATTGATAGAGTGCGCTCGTAGAGGCTTCAAAATGCAGTTTTGGAAAGCCCTCCTTTTGTTTATTATCGTTTTATGCAACTTGGAAGGAACTACGACATGGCCAAATATAGGTTAGTAAGCTACAATAGTATGTTCAATATTAAATACAACTCCTGCTGTAAACATACTACACCCAAACGACAAATTTTCAAGAAGGAATTTTTAAGAACGTTGAATTGCGAGCCGTTGTTAATTTACGAGGATGAATATTTAGTTCATTTTCTCTTAACTCTAGACATGAAAGATTTTTCATTATCATTTAATACTCTACACTCTGGCAACCGTTTGATGCAAGTTTGTCAAAATGTCTTCTGAAAACAGCTGTCAGCTGTCGACTTTTTCCTGAGGTTATTTTAGCAGAGAAATTTATTTTCCACGTTCCCAGAAAATTAATAGAAACATTGGCAGAAGCAATGGTAGAAGTATCCTGTGAAATTAAAACTAAACCGGTAATTACATTGAGAACCAAAATTAACCTGTCATATACAATACTCGTCGGAGGCGAAAAAAATAAACCACTCTCAGCTTTTCATGAAACAATGCTTTCACCGCCCGCAAAGTTGCCACGTGTCTCGGGAAGTTTACTACATGTATGTAAAAACAAATTTTCAAGTGAACGCTCTTAAGAATACGTTATTTCACCATAGGTGATTGAACAAGCTCCGCTGCGCTTCCGAGGTTTCGACTTCCATTTAAGCGGAAAACACCTCATTTTCTAAAGAACGAAACCGAAGATTCAATTGATTAGACCGCGTATTATATCTGGATTATTTTGTTCCTGTTAGGTCAGTGGAGTCAATGGAGCGCATGCTCTGTGACGTGCGGATCTGGCACTCAGGAGGGGGTATTTCAATGTGCGCTGTGCCAAGGCTGGTTTAGAAGGACGCGAACGTGTATAACGCCCTGTGCAATGCACAGCATAACCAACCAGGGTGTTCTTCAAAGAAGCAAAGAAAACGTGGCTTTGAAACACCACAGTATCAAGGAGATGTTGGTTTCTTCAGAAATACAGTGCGCTCTGCGATGCCAGAGGTCATCAGAATGTCAGTCTTTTAATATTGGTTCGAAGAAATATCAGATGGACAGTGAAGTGCAAGCTTCATTGATATGTCAGCTGAACAACACTACCGCTGATTCAGAGCCAGAGGATTTAGTTCACCAAAATGGTTACCATTACTACAGCTTCATTTCAAAGCATTTCGGGAACTAACGTACTTCTTGATCCACCAAAGAAATAAAGTAATCCCAGCTGTTTACAAAATAACGCATAAGCGAACTAGCAGTAAGAACTAGTCAGATAGTATCTGTGAGTGGCACAGCCTTGAAAGGAGATTGGCACTAGCACATGCGCTCATGTCACGTAAGGTCATTCGGTGTAGTCGTCAGTTTGCCTGTGATTCATTTCCTGGCCCCAGTTGTTCAAAGGGCGGATAACTTTATCCACCGGATAGGTCGCTATCCGGCAGATGAAATCTGTGCAAGATTTTCCCGATGGCCCTATAATTTGTGGATAGAGTAGAAGCACATGTCAAATTTAAGTATCGGATTGTGTGGAAAACTTGCCAAAAGCGTTAGTTGGTGTACATTTCCTCCGATGGATAGTGACTTATCCAGTGGATAAAGTTATCCGCTCTTTGAACAACTGGGGCCTGATAAGAAATTTTTTTATAATTTCTAATGAATACTTATATAGAAGGTAAAACATAGACTATGTCCAAACAGCATCTGTAACATATTTAGCGATCACACTTCTGGATATAACCTTAGGCAATCAGATTTTTCTAGATATAACACTGTCACTTACGGTAGGCACTCTTTGCGGTTCTTTGGACCCAAACTATGGGGAACACTGTCCACGGCTGATGGATCTGCCAAGACACTCAAAGCTTTCAAAAGCCGTATCCGGACAAAAGATCTCGCCAACATAATGGATACCGGCTGCAAGGGCTGTACCCTCTGCTCCACGTAATGTTTTTTCTTCAACTTCAAGTTTTACATTTTATCGTAGATTTTAAAGACTAGATTTTAGATTTAATTTTTGTAGCTGATATTTACGTACACTTATACAGTATTACTAGTATTACTACTATCATTATTTTTAGTTATTTTTTAAGCTGTGTCCCCTAATTAGTATGGGTGTTGTCCCAGGATACAAGGCTTGACGTAATATGTCAAAAACGAGGGCGAGTGCTTTATCACGGGTTCCAAATACTGAGAAACAGATGAAAGCACGAGGCTGCAGGCCGAGTGCTTTCATCTGTTTCGAGGTATTTGGAACCCGTGATAAAGCACGAAGCCCGAGTTTTTGACATGTCTTCTCAAATGAAACAATAAGAAATTAATCTCATTAAAATGCAAATGTTTGATCTCAGATGAAAAACATGTTTCATCTCAGATGAAAACCTGGTGGTGTTTCATCTGGTGTTTCATTGGGGTATCAAGATTCATCCACCTGACCGAAATGGAGGTCATTTATTGGCTTTTGACTGCATGAATTATTAATGAGTTTGAGAAACTTTAATAAAGTTTTCATCATCATCATTCTTAGAAGACTTGTGGCCACGCGCTACAGAAGTTGTCTAAAAAACATAGGGCTTCAGCTTTTAAAGGGGTGTTGGAAATTGGACGTGATTTTAAAGAAGTCTTAATAGATAGATCAGGTGTGAGAACCTGATAGTCTTGAACTGTGGAACTCAAAACCTCGGGATTGACAGTAATATTAAAAAACAATATTAAAACATTAGGAAAGGGGCAGATATTGGACATGCACTGTGAAGAGCTGTTGAGAAGATAAAAATTTATCGGGGTTACTGTGTGTTTTGGATGGTCTAACTTATCTTTGAATGCAATCTCCCAACAGGGGCCCTCAATCTCACCCAGCTAACTTACAAAAGGATGTAAGATAACAAGGATGGTTACAGAGACAGGAGATTGTACAGCCACTTGTTCATGACCATCCGACCCACATAATGTTAAAACATAAAACATATGCAGTGTCTTGGTTCTCAGTGTTAAGGCCCGTAGTGTCGCACAAATAATACAGATGTTGGACAAGATTTCGGTTTCTACAGGTTCCTGCACGTAAACATTTAAATACAAAAGAACTCTTGCAACAGGCTACATGGGGCAATACCGAAAACGCTCTTTCCCCGTTTGGCGGATTTAACAAGCCCCTTCCGGCTCTACTAATCCCCCTCCTCTCCCATGTTAGTAAACACAAAACAAATACTTCAAACATGAGGCACTCGTCAAAACATAAGTCAGTTTGTCTATAGGGAAACACGCGTGTTCAATGTGCAGAAGAATTATTATCCTAAGGTAAAAATGGCATTGTTTGTGATACAAAACCCATTAGTGCTATGTTTCATTTGGTTGTACGATAAAATTCTGGAAGAGCTAATTTTCGTTAAAACTTTTGATTTAATTAAAATCCGTGGGGCCTGAAAATAAATAATCCTCCGCACCTAAGGAGCTTTTACGATTTTTAGGATACCAGCAAAATCTCCAACCTGCAGTTACAATGATATTAAGAAAGAAAACACATTCAGTTGGCAGACTAACCCGATATTAAGCCAGCGATTTTCGCCGATCGGCGAAAATCGCAATCGCTGCACCGGGCACACCTGGTGATTTTCGCCGATCGCCGCGATCGGCGTATAAAATCGCCGATATCTGGCATGTCAGATATCGGCGATTAAATTCGCCGGCATTCGCCAAGTGTGCTCGTTCCCGCGATTTTCTATGGTCATTGCTGCGAATCGCCAGTAAAGCCAACCCATCAGGTCGGGCGATTTTATCACGACTTTTCAAACTCCCACATCGCCGCGATCGGCGAAAAAATCGCCAAGTGTGTCCGCATCAATCGGTGGCGTAAACAGCTTGCGATTTTCGCTGGCCATCAAATTCGCCGCGATCAGCGTATAAAATCGACAGGTGTGTCGCTCGCTTGAGCCCCGCGTGTTGAAGAAATCCTACGGCACCACTATTCAAGGGAATATTCTTCAGCAGTTATCTTTTAGTCAGATCTACCTGGGTCAGTAAAAAACTGAGATCTGGTTTATTTCTGCAGTACTGTACTGTGATGCAGTTTATTTTTTCAGTATTTTAAAACATCGAATTTGGGATTTTTGTTGAATTTTGTCTTCAAAGGTCTTGGGATTAAAAGGAATCAACATTGTCCGTATGAATAAAAAAATTGCATGTCAACGTTTCAATGGAAAGATTCAGGACTGAAGTAATTTGATCTGTTAATCCGTGAGTTACCATTTATTTCTATAAAAGTTTCAATATATTTAAACCAACTATGGCAACACGCTAAGCTAAGATGTAACTTAAAAACTTTCAATTTCTTCAATATCATTTTTGATGCGATCGCCATGACTTTAAAGCACAGCCGGCAGCCGGAAGCCGGAAGTGAAATGTTCCCTCTGTTGACTGAAAGACTTCTCTTTTGGTGTCCAGCGGCCTGCCATTACAACTGTGATGACCCCAGAATCCTCCGAAAGGAAAAAAAATTCACTTCCGGTTTCCGTCCGAGCTCCAAGGACGTCTGTGTATAAGTTGCCTCTAATGACAACTTGCCAAGACTGTCCCTCAAGAATAGTAAATAGACGAATCACCCTAGATTAACTAATCCGTGCCCGCTGTTCCCAAAACAGCGGCATATGCAGTCAACAAATTGGCAGCCTGCCTCGTTTCCAAAAGCAGCCGAGCTTCAAGCAGCCAATCACGCGCTACCTTTCGGGGCTCGCCGCTTAGCTGATTTACCAATCGCGTTGCTAGCTCCAGATCCCCATGGCGCAGGTAATAATCTGCGCGCGCAAGGAGATCGAAAGTGTCTGCATTTTCAACGTCTATAAGTTCTCCTTCTTTTCTAGGGTCGAACGAATCAAAAATGAAAAAAGACTGAAAATACGACAAGAGATGAGTCCAAGGGGAAGCACCGTTGTCTCCTATCATAGCCACACGGCGACACCATCTTCGCACTTTGTAAAAGCGACGCCTAACACTCTCCTCATTTAGTACCCCTCGCGTCACTGCCTCCTCCGGTAAAGATCTCAAAACCTGGTTCACCAGAGGATCATCAGCTGCGGCCTCGTGGATAGCTGTAAGCTGAGGCAGCAGAGGTGTGAGTTGTTCAGCACCTTTGTCGATAGCTGTGCTCAGTGACTGGCATGCAGCCCACAGCTTTTGAGATTGCCTGTTTTGTTTCTCGATTTCTGCTCGGCCTTCTACCACTGCTTCAACGCCTCGCAAGTGAGCGAGGGCGCCACTGAGTTGCGTCTCAAACGCTGACTTTTCAGCGTTCAACTTTTGTTGCAAGTCTTCCTTGTGTCTGAAAAAGTTGTTGCATTTCTGTTAAGATTTTTCGGAATTGCGGTTTCTACAATAATCAACCGATTAAGCCGCGAAAATGATTTATAAAGGTAATTGAACCGAGTGGAGTGCAATTTGGTCTGAAATCATACGCGTGATTTCAAAATCGAACGCGCGCACAGCGCGAGTTCGATTTGAAATCACAAGTATGACTTCACACCAAAATTGCACGACACGAAGTTCAATTACCACTTTATTACACCTATTTTAAAATCACACAGTTGGCTAGTGCAGGTAAGCCATAAAATATGATTGGTTATTATTATTTCATTTTCATTTTGATGGGATAAAAAAAGAAAGCGATTTAGAGCAAACAAATAGTGCAGTTCGTGAATAAATCTCACTGTTGAGAGTCAATCAGATTGCAAGGATCACTAGAGATTTCAAAATGGGTGTAATAAATCTGATAAAAGCAGGAAGCCTATCCTGCCAGCAAGACAAACTCCTCAAACGAAAATAAAACTAAAATTGAATAGGAATCACTGCTCGATGAATTCGAAAGAGAAACGGCTCACCTGTTTCTCTTCCCCCAAAAACCCACTGTAGAAAGTGACAACGTAGAACACTGATGTAGCAAAGTATAAATTGAAAAAGGTAACTGAACATGTAAGCAGAGAAACGGCTCACCTGTTTCTCTTCCCCCAAAAACCCACTGTAGAAAGTGACAACGTAGAACACTGATGTAGCAAAGTATAAATTGAAAAAGGTAACTGAACATGTAAGCAATATTGCTATCCTTGTATGTTTTCCTACTACTGTAAGTTATGCGTTTTATTCTTACAATCCAATTTCTAACGAGGAACATTTTCCCTCTTCTTTTCCTTTTTTGTTTTTGCTGTTTTCAGTTCTTTGCGTTAGTTTTGTTTTATTCTGTTTTATTTGCCATCGTTTGTTATTTGTCTTGTTTCAATTTGTATTGTTTACTTTGCTCTGCTTTGTTTTGTTTTAATTTCGGAAATGAGCCAAACTGGACACAATAATGTGACTCTAGGACAGTTAAGATGACTTGACAGTTTCTAGGTGGAAACTCTTGAATACGTTAGGCAGACAAATAGTAGTTCGTTCCATTACTAACCTTCCTTCCAGTTCAGCTGCCTGAACACGCAGTACTTCAGCCAGGTGATCACTGTAGGCCGCCGCTTGGCGCCTCAACTGCTGACGGAGGGAAGCCTCGTGTTTTGCTGCTAACCCCGCTTCCTGTCAAGGACAGAAAGAGAAAGCTGCAGATAAACAACTGTAAACAACCCTACTGACTTTCTTGCGGGGTTAACAATAATTATTTGCAAAATCGTCAAAAAGTTGGTCGGTAAAATGTTAGCGATATCCAATGATACCCGTACAAAAACTGAGAAAAACAAAAATTCGAGTATGAACATATATTTTACCGCGAAAAATACACTGTTAATTAAATACACGTACAGTGACCAAATTGGCAAAGGCAAATCTTTTCCTGCAACGTATGAGGTACGATGCCAACTCGCTTGCGTTACGACATTCAAGTGAATAATACAGTAACTTTGTATTTCCTTTCTACGGAAAAATTTCTGCGAAAAAACTGTGAAAAATTTTGACTGATTTATTCGGCCACTAAGTTTAAATAACAATATGATATAGAATGACATTTTATTTCAACATCAAAGACTTTTTTTTTTTACCTAAACAACGTTTGATTGATTTCGCCGGTTCGTAAAACATAGTGTAAATCGCAAACGAGCGGTAAACGGTGGTCAAATGAATATACATGTACACTTCAGGTTACACTAATAACAACCATCGGGTAAAACTAAGTGAATTACTGTGATCAACCAAGTTTGTTTACCCTTTAAGCCCTAACAGTGATCAGCATCAAATTTCTCCTTGTAATATCAATGCTTATTCAACCCCTGAGGTCATGAGAATTAGGGATATTATCACTCAAGGTGAATTTTCTTGAACTTCTCCCCAGTACTTTTAGAAGAAAAGTATGAGGACAAGACAGGAGAATTTGTTCTTTGACATTAGGGGTTAAACTGGTTAAACTCCGCGCTACGGACAGGAAGATAAGAAGCACGAATTCCTAGCTGTCACTTGCCACTTTCTTACCTTCTTCCTCAAGTTTGTTTCAAACTCAGCCGTCATTCTTTCTGCTTCTTGCTTGAGTTTAAGTTCAGTTAGTTTAGCATCCTCTTCGCGCTGCACCTTAAGCGAGTTCTCTAATCTCTTCTGCTCTTCAGCATGGTAACTGGCCAGCTCCTGAGTCAGCTGATCAAGTCTCTTGCGTGCATACGCCAATAGCACTGACTCTGATCTGATAGCAAGAGCAACAGGTGATAGAAAGCTTAATACATGTACACTTAGCATACATGTAGGGTAACAGCCTTAACTCTGCAGTGTATGTTAAAGTGCTAAATTGAACCCATGATTTTCCCAATGAGCGTTAGCCCTAGTAAGGAAATGGGAGACCATACGAGGCAGAGAAAAAATCTTCGACCTCAGCAGTAATCAAACCCACAACCCCCAGATTTAATCATCCATTGTTGAACCAAGTGAGCTACAACGTCAGACGGGCACAAGTCGTGGGTGATTATGGTGGTTATTGCGGCAATGTGAATGTGAAGGGTACAAATAAATGTTGTGCTGCTAGTACTAAGGACACAAATGATGGACAATTTGGATTATGAGAACCAACAACCTATAGACAGAAAGGTTTACCCCTTACCACCATTGCAACATTACACCTAAGTACACTGTACATATAAGCATACACCAAACAAAAAAGACCTACAGCCGCATATAGCTGTAGCCAGTAGGTACGTGTAGGCTTTATATGGTCCGTTTTGTAGTGTATTCAACAGTTCTTCACCTTTTAATACTAAATTACTGGAATGACTTTTTTGTCCGCGGTCTACTTTTTTTAGATTTACCCACATGTACATGTGGGTCAATTGGTCACCAAGAGAGGACTTGCTAGCAATTAATCATACGTATTGTTAAATCCAAGAGAGTGAGAAAGCAATGTGCTGTACGTGTAACTGGGGGAAAAGAAGCTAAATTGATCAAAACAATTAACACAACATGCAAGAGTCAAGTTAAAAGCACAAGTCATTCTCTGGCGAAGCTTATAAATAACAAAAATAAAAATAAATAAAAGCAACATATATGTAACTACAGATAGCCCCCCCTCCCTTCAAGCCTATCAATAACAATTACTTTTACTTGTGCAAACATTTTAGATAAAGTGTTGTGCTCAGGTACTGTGTAGCTACAGTTCTGTAAAGACTCCTCACCTCACTTTTTTCTCTTCATCTCCCTCAGAAGTCTCCCCTGTCAGTGCACCAGGTATAATATCTAGTAGCTCCTTCTTAAACACCTCCTTATTGTCTTGTAAGTCCTTTTGATGTCCGTCAAGCACCGCAGCCTCTGCTTCAGACTGCTGCATGTCTAATGCTGCTTTCTGAACATCATAGCTTACACGAGCTGCCTCTGCTGTTGCAGTGGTTCCTGCATCTTTGGCACCAGCTGCTTCAGCTTCTTTGATGATTGAATGTAACTTTTCTACTTCTTCATTCACCTTTATCTGCAGAAACAAACAAAAAATTAATATATTATGAATGGAAAAGAGAACAGTCTCACAATTCATTTGACCTTGGAAGGGAGACATGAAGACATCAGTTTCTTAAGGAACTGAGGTGCTGCTTCAGTAGGGAAGCTACATGTAAGCACCTGAATATTTAACAATTTGATATCAATCATAGTTGGCTGGAGCGCAAAGAGGTTCAAAACCTGATGTTTCAAGTGCTACCTTTTGCTAAAGCAAATAAATGAACTACTCAGAACATCAACTATTTAATCTCTTTATGGAGGACAATTTACCCAGTCAACCTGACTAATATCAAAATTAGCAGTAGGCATGTTTGAGATCTTTGTCAGAGGCAACCAGTGCTTGTAGAATCAACAAGCATCACTGACTGAGGACAAAATAATACAGGCACAAAAAATCAAAAAGGTTCAAAGAATGATCGTTACATGTACCTGTGCAGCTTTGGCAGTAGCAACACAATCTGTGGCTGTCTTTTGAGAGTTTAACACCACATCACTGAGATCCTTCAGACTTCCTTCCTTTCGTGATTGAGAGAGAGCAGCCTTTAGCTGTTCAACATGTGCCTTTATTGCTGCTGCGGCTTTCTGCTGTGCCTCTACAGCATCTTGACCTATGACCTTCAACTTGCCCATAGCCTGATGGACCATGAGTTCCATGGCAGTCTGATCAACCATGGCTTCAACCTCTTTTTCCGTCAGAGTTGTGTCCACTTCTGCCATGTAAAGTGATAAGAGAATAATTTTATTTGTTAACCAGTTCAAGACTAATAAGTATGCAACCAACCTGAGCCTTGGCTAAGTTTGGCCAGCATAATTTACATGTGTAAATCAAAAACTGGCAATTTTTAACCAGCAGTCTGTAAGATCCTACACAATAAGATCCTAAATAGGATCTTATAGAATCTTATTAGTTTCAACCCTCAACAGTCATATGAACCCTAATAGCAAACACGGACTTCCTCCTTTAACATCATCGCTTCATCAAACAATGTCATAAGAAGAAAGGCAATTATCACCAAAGATACAATGTAAAATGTCTTGATGTTTAAATACATTCTCTCAACTACACACAAAGAACAGTGGGGGAAAATGCACATTGATATCCGGGCTTTAACGGCCAATGAAAATAATTATATTGATGAAATTAAGTCAAATCCATGTTATCATACCTTTGGTTTCATGAATTTCAACATCTTTTCCTTTTTCAGAAACTTCTTCTGATTTTTCTGCCACTTCAGCTGGCTTCAGGGATTCAACTTCCTTCTCGACAGATGCAGCGATATCAAGGTCAACAGAGGATACTCCCACATGATCTAACACTGACACTGCTGCTGTCGGAGACTCTACTTTTCCACCTCCAACCTTTGGTTGTTTTATGGTTGCAGTGTCCTGAGAAGCCTCAGTTTTGATCTCTGTTTGATTAATGCCCTGCCTTGCTTCATTCTCAACTGACTTGGCTATTGCAAGATCCACAGCTGAAATACCTGTTTGATCAACTGACGACAGAGATGCAACTGGCTCTTGATTCCCAACAATGGGTTTAACAGGTTTTCTTAGAGACAAATCATCACCCTAGCAAAACAACAAAACATGAGGTTTATGTTTAAACACCATCATCATCTTCATGACACCTTTGGGTGATATACATAAGACAACTGCTGTTTACATGTACATGTACAGTGTATTTACACTTCACTGCCAAGAAATATTTCTCTTTTTAGTTTTAAAGGGTCTGTCACTTATTTTTACATGAAGCAACACTTCGAAAACCTTAAAGTAACACTGTCACCAACTGAAACCTATAACTAATGGTCAAAACGTTCACTGTCTTAAAGTTACTATGATGGTGCACAGAGAGTAATAAACTGAAATGCGTTTGGCTATGAGTGGATTGCCTGATTGCAAATGGAAATTGGTTCCACAATGATTTACAAGTTACTTTCTTGTATCTTTCATAAAATGAGTAAAAACTGATAGTGGCTAATTTTTTCTTTAGGAATTCACTTGACATTGTTTCCATGGTGGTCTGGCGACATTTTGTGTATGAAAATGGTAATTAAAGAAATTTAACCAATAAGGCAGAATAATCCTTTTGCAAAGCCTGCCCATTAACATGACAGTACATGTACCTTGAAAAATATAGCGATGTTTTGCCAATAAACCATCTGATATTGCCACTCTACACCACAACTCTTACTGTGAGAGCTTAATTCAGGGGAGACATTTAAATGTACATGTAACAGAAGAAAGGGCATTTACATGATTGTGTAAGGGCGTTCACACATCAATTATACATCCTCACTGTAAACACAGTTCATGACGCAATGCCATTTTTTTAAATTAATTTTTATATTTACAGCATATTTTTTTTTTATTTTTGACAGGGGCATCTTGTTATCCGTTATCTGACTGGTGAAAATTTTTTAAAAACATAATTGTGTACAATGTATCCATGATAGAAGACTTTTAACACAAAATGCACTCATTGTAGAAAATATGAAATGTTGTCATCTCACCTTTGGAGTTGAAAGACTAAGGTCCAAAGGCCCACCTGCAGATGGGAGACTTCCAGCATCTCCTTGAAGATTAGCAGATGTCTGTTTGTTTCCAACATTATCTATATATGAATCCAAAGAACTAAGTAGAGGTTCAATAACTGGAAGATTCTCATGTACCAGTCGACGAAACTCTGTACTGTAGTGATAACCTAATGTCAATGCTGCTAGGCTTCCACCACTGACGGCAGCCACTCCTCCTGCTATCTTCCAAGTTGAGGAACCTTTTGTTGCCCTTGTGGGTAAAGGACAAAGAATTTCTTAAAGAAAAATAAGCATTCAATGACTACCTCAAGGAAAGAAGACACACTGTTTCTCACAGACAAGTCCAAAAGTTAACTATTTTCTTTTATTTAGCAGGCACTGAAGGTTCATTTCAAGGCAAGCAAGAGGGATATATTAAACTGGTCCACAGTTTATTTTCCTGTCTATGAGATTGTAAACTTCTTACTACTTGTTTTTGTTACCGGTATACCAAAATACACTTGCGGCAAATAATTCAATTTTGCGGTCAAATCCCACCAAATAAAAGAAAGAGTCTTTGTTTTGATCTTTTTATCAAGTGGTGGATGAAAAAAGAAATAATGAATACTTATGGAAACCAAATTTCAAAGTCGAATGAGAATTGCCCTGATGTAGAATATATAAGAACGCTTTGTACAGTACCGCTCAAAAGTTACCACCTTCTCACGAGACGCGATTCTCATCTCGCGATACGAGATTCTCGTCTCGCGATACGAGATTCTCGTATCGAGAGATGAGACACTCGTCTCGCGAGAGGGTGAAAAAACTGTAAGTACATTTACTTAGGCTTGACTTTTCTCGCGAGAGTTTCGCGAGAATATCAAGTTGAGTGTCGGTGTTGTTGATACGGCAGGACGCCCTTGTCACGCAGCAAGCTGAATTATGGAGTTCGGTCGCAAGCTTATCGATCATGAACCAGGTTGCAAACAAAATCGAGCTTGCTTTGTTAAGCGACTTACCGACTGATCGAGGACTTAATGTGTTTGTATATACACTGTACTTTGTGATTTAGACCTCTACAGAGCGATTCAACGATGTAAGCGAACGACGGCTGCAAAGATAACCGAACTGATCAATCTGTCATTGCGCATTTATTCGGAGGTGGCACGTCGGGTTATCGCAGCTAATAAATTTGCAGAACCTAATAAAGCGTCTTCGTGTAGAAGAGATTGTAAATGCTGTGTATGTTTTTATATCTTTTATTCTCTCAGGGATTTAGAAAAAAAAAACCCCACAAACACATACACTTTATAGGGCTGGTGATGACCAGTTAGACTGTTGCGGCCTCTGTTGTACGTGTGCTAGAGATTATTTGCGTATTACATAGGCGTGAAACAAATATACGAAAACTTACATGTGATTTGCATTTAAAAAACCTATCTGTTACTTTTAAATAATGGGTTGTGGCCAAGGGTTGTGGCTAAAATGTAAGTGTCAATCGAGCGACGACTTTGCGGTTTTTGAAGGTTGAGATGTAAGCGCGGCGCGGTAACCTTTGATATCTTGGCGTTGTCGATATGCAAATTCGGTGCACAATAAACTGAAATCAATTCTGAACTAGAACTACGCATTTTACGCTAGCTCTTCAACAACGTTTCTGTTTTCGATTTTCTTTATACACAACTTTGTTTTTTCTTGGCAAAAAAAGCCTTTGCAACCGCAAAGAAGTTCGATTCAATAGCGGTTTGCAAAGCACGATACATGTACATGTATGCAAATTCGAACCGCAGTGAAATTGAAAAACATTGTAAGTGTCAGGGTTATTATTTCAAAAAACTGTTTAATAGATACAGGCACAGAACTTGACTTTAATAAGGCTGGGATTTTTTATGTAGGAATTGTGTGTGCGGGAAAGTTTCAATTGCAAATTGATATGTCGGCGAGCTCGCTAAAACGAAACCTTCGAAGTGACGGAAGAAATAAATCATCTCTTACACTGTGCGCGAATCGAAACCTTTGAACTGAATGAAGACAAAATTGTCTCGAATCACATAAGCTCTGATAATGCGAACTTACTTGTCCACGGAATCAACCACCGTTGGCACAGGCCGTTTTAAAAACGGCATACAGTGTAAATAAAAGCAACACAAGACAAGTGCGCGAGAAATTCAGTCATTAGTTCTTCTCACGAGAAACTCGGTAATATTCCAAAATTTCGCGAGACGAGACTCTCGTCTCTCGAGACGAGACTCTCGTCTCTCGATACGAGATTCTCGTCTCGCGATACGAGATTCTCATCTCGCGAGAAACGAGACGAGACTGGTAACTTACTTTTGAGCGGTACTGTATTGTCCAGAGTGTCCAGAACTTCAAGGCATTACAAGGGAAATTTAGGATCAATAGTATGCGTGAGAACAAAGTTTTCAAACCAGAAGGTTCAAGGATTGCACATGATTAACTATTTGTATCAGTGTACCCATTACCTGTCCTTCTTCCCACCCCTCCCCCATGGGGCATTTATTTTTGTCAATTCATCCCCACATTCAGGAATTGCAGCACCATTTCATGGCCAATGCATGCTTGAAAGGGAAATAAATATAACATACATTTAAACCGGTACTAATGCTCTCACTCGTAGATTCTGTTGTAAAAGTAGTACGACTTATAACTCATTGATTTATTAAGCTACACATGTAAGATTAATTATAATAAAATTATTTTAATAAGTGAAACTTATGTAACTTACTTCGGGGCAGTTGGTGTTGTTGATTTACATCTTCGTAATTCTGAATGAAATGATCTACTCGTTGAAGATGTTCGTCCCTTAGAAATAACCAAAACAAGAGAACGGAGATTATAAGCTTAATATTAAGCTTATAAGCTAAATATTATAATGCAATGATCGCGCATGCATGCAACTTCAGGCTAAAATTTCTCAACAACTAAGCAAATTCAGACATTCCACTTCCACCTCTTGTATACTGAAAACAAACCTTTGAAGGAGCAGGTCTTGATATCTTTGCAAACGTCTGAAACACCGTTCCCCTTGCGCTTTTGATTCGGAACATGTTCAGAACCCCACGACGAAATCCAAGATGGCGGATAACTTTCTTCTCTCTGTTCCAGGCTTCACCGGCTTCTCACTCAACTAAATTCTGATTGGTTAAAGGGCCACGAGACATTGGCGGGAAAATAAGCGCTAAAGCAGCTCTTGTTTTGGAGTCATCCTCCTGACGATTTGCTGTTCGATTTTGACCCATTTAACCAAGACGAAGCTAAAATGTCAAATCAGAAGAAGATTTCGAGCTTTTTCAACACTGCAGGCACCAAACGACGCGCAGATAACGCTGATGTGAATACCGATTCGCCGCAAAGGAAGTCCTCGAAGACAGAAGATCCTAGCTCGCCTGAATCAATTGCGAGTCGACCCTTGTCAAATCTTTCACCAGAACAGAGAGAGCGTATGGAGGCCAATCGAAAGGCAGCAAAAAAGAGATTACTTGAAAATAAAAGCCCTCAGTTCTTCGGAGATTCGTGGAGAAAAGCCTTAGCATCAGAATTTAGCAAGGAATACTTTGTGAAGGTATGTTTGATCGGCGTACAGTACAAGATTTCATAAACAACGGCAAGTCGAGCGTTTAGCTATAATTGAAAATAAGCTCATAACGTGCTTATTTCTTTCATCAGCTGACCAATTTTGTCAAGGAGGAAAGATCACGCAAGACGGTATATCCTGCAGGTAGGAATACAACGGCAAGCACCCCTCCCCCCTAGGTTAGGTTGGTCTCTGTATCGCTGTGTTATTTTCTTAAACAATAAACTACGTGACACATTGCCCTGGTCTCTTCACCCGGTTGTACATGTATTGTGGTTAAAGTGCTCACAGAATAACCCTGTAATAGACAAACATCACCATCGGAGTGGGGGTGGAGGTAGTAATGCAGTTGGGGCATAGGAGGGGGAGGGGCATAGTAATCCAAGTTGCTTCATAATGATGTGGAAGTTGGGTTCAGCTCAAGCTGAACATGTATGGGCCACTTAAATGCTTATGGTGTGACTTTTCCTTTGTATCTAAATTTCTTTTTTTACCCATCACAGAAAAAGATGTATTCAGCTGGACTCTCCAGTGTGACATACATCAGGTAGGTGGCTGAGGGGAGAGTAGCCTGCAAACAGGTTTCCAAGCGGGGTATAGGGTGAAGAGAAAAATTGGCAAGGGGAGCCAGCCGAGCTCAGTCTGGGGGCGAGAAAGAAAGGTAGGGAGCCTCCCTCCCTTTCCTTCTCGCTCCCTACTTGGGAACCTGTTCGCATACTAAAGGGGAAGTGGATAGGCAACCCTACAGACAAATGTTCATTCAAGAATTGCATGTACATGTAGAAGGTCCCCCTTTTTGCTCTCAAGAATTGAACAAGAGAAATGTGTTTATTTATGTGGTATTAATCTGCTGATTGTTACTTTTTGCATCATTTTAAACCCACTTAGTGGTGTCATCAATGTTTTCCCTTTTATGTGTTTCCATTTTGACACCGGTATAATATTTATTAATAATTTCATGGGGACATACTGGATATGAGATGATAGAACCAATGAGGTGCATAGGACTGAGTTGGATACAGTCATCCCATATCCACATGTGTAGTAAAACCGGTAATTGTTTTATTTAAAACAATCAAGAAATATTGGCACATGTAGATTGTGCTGATTTCATTTTGCAAGAAAGACCACAAAACAATTTAATGGCTGCATTTTTTTTTTTCATCCCTTGGGCAAGCCAATCGAAACTCTGGAATTGCATTATCTAATGAACCAATAACTATAATATACCAGTAAGAAACCTTTTGGAGGCCCATGTAAAGGCCAATTTATTTTTTTAAGATCAAAGTTGTGATCATTGGTCAAGACCCATATCATGGACCAAGACAGGCGCACGGGCTTTGCTTTAGTGTTCCTCCTGGTGTTGCTATACCACCAAGGTAAGTGAAAGGAACTGTTGTTCAGGTACCATACAGAATGTAAGTGACACCTAGCTCCAAGACCTCTCAGCATACTCTGACTTCAAAACTGTTTGGACATTTTCACACAAAATCAAATGTCCAAAAGTTTAACTGTTTGAACAAATGAAGCACTTTAAACATTTGAAAAGTCGAAACTTTTTCACTTGAGGATTTCTGAATTCGCCTTCATCAACATAGACTGTAACATTATGCAAGTAGCCTCATCTTCTCTATCTTTGTCATGTTTTATAAATAAAAGGCAAGCCATTTGAAAATGGGTTGAAATCCCACAAATAAATTTCTATCTAAATCTAATTAGTGATGTAAAGGTACAGATGAGGACAAACTATTAAGGTAAAAACTGGGCCCAAAAAATGTCCAGCAGTCTAGAAATTAACCCTCAAAGTCCATTCTTCTCTGCATAAAAGCAGTAGAATCCAATAGAAAAGTCGACCCAGAACCACAAGAAATGAGAATACTGTCCAGGAATATCGGATCCCCATCCCCTACTTCAACATAAATTAAAACATTTCAAAAATCTCAGTGACCAAAACCAAATGGGGAATTTGTTGTTTCTTTGTTTACTTCACAGTAACAATCCCTGATGATTGCTACACAAAAGTCACTCCTTAGGGATGGCCACCACCATATAAAGTGAACAAGTTAATTTCTTTCTTTCATTTTAATTAGTTTGGTAAATATCTACAAGGAACTGGCAAATGACATTGAAGGTTTTCAAGCACCCAAGCATGGGTACCTCATGGGCTGGGCAAAGCAAGGTAAGTCAAGGCCAAAATAATGGCACCATGTCATTGTTAAATGAATCAGCATTCATTTATGATTCCCGTTTTCTTACTTCAAAATAATAAAGTTTATAGACTGCAGCAATGCTCAAAAAATGCTCAAATTATAGAGTAAAAACACACCAGCAATGACAAGCATGTCCAATACACCCAATCTGAGTCGAATCGTCAGTAAGCGAAGACGATTCGACTCACCGGAAGTCAGGTTGTAAATACATGCTTCGCAAGGCCGCTATCGATCGATTCGTTTGCCGTTGCAGTCGATCCGTCTTACCGGAAGTCGATTCGCTTGCGGGCTATGAGAGAGGGCAGAAAATGTTGACGATTCGACTCAAATCGACCGATTTGTTTGCCCTTCCAGTCGACCCGTCTTACCGGAAGTCGATTCACTTGCGGGCTATGAGAGAGGGCAGAAAATGTTGACGATTCGACTCGAATCGACCGATTCGTTCGCCCTTGCAGTCGACCCGTCTTACCGGAAGTTGATTCGCTTGCAGGCTATGGGAGAGGGCAGAAAATGTTGACGATTCGACTCGATTCGACTCGAATCGATCGATTCCTTTGCCCTTGCAGTCGACCCGTCTTATCGGAAGTCGATTCGCTTGCGGGCTCAAGAAAGGAATTATACATCAACCTTGCTCGTTCTTAAAGCGTTTGCACGAGAAAGAGCGTGTACACGAGAAAGGAAATATACATCAACCTTGCTCATTCTTAGAGCGTTTGCGCGAGAAAGAGCGTGGACACGAGAAAGAAAATATACATCAACCTTGCTCGTTCTTAAAGCGTTTGCGCGAGAAAGAGCGTGTACACGAGAAAGGAAATATACATCAACCTTGCTCGTTCTTAAAGCGTTTGCGCGAGAAAGAGCGTGGACACGAGAAAGAAAATATACATCAACCTTCCTCGTTCTTGAAGCGTTTGCGCGAGAAAGAGCGTGGTCACGAGAAAGGAAATATACATCAAAGCACTTTAGCCGTCTTTTAACTAAGTGTCTAGCGAATCGACTTCCGGTAAGACGGGTCGACTGTAGGGCAAACGAATCGATCGATTCGAGTCGAATTGAGTCGAATCGACGACATTTTCTACCCTCCCTTGAGGCCGGCTTACCGTGTTTTAATTAAGTGTCTAGCAAATCGACTTCCGGTAAGACAGGTCGACTGCAAGGCAAACGAATCGATCGATTCGAGTCTATACGAGTCGAATCGTCGACATTTTCTGTCCTCCCTCATAGCACTTTAGCCGTCTTTTAACTAAGTGTCTAGCGAATCGACTTTCGGTAAGACGGGTCGAAAGTAGGGCAAACGAATCGATCGATTCGAGTCGAATCGAGTCGAATCGCCCACATTTTCTGCCCTCCCTTAGCCGTCTTTTAACTAAGTGTCTTGCGAATCAACTTCCGGTAAGACGGGTCGACTGTAGGGCAAACGAATCGATCGATTCGAGTCGAATCGAGTCGAATCGCCCACATTTTCTGCCCTCCCTCTGATAGCACTTTAGCCGTCTTTTAACTAAGTGTCTTGCGAATCGACTTTCGGTAAGACGGGTCGAAAGTAGGGCAAAGGAATCGATCGATTCGAGTCGAATCGCCCACATTTTCTGCCCTCCCTCTGATAGCACTTTAGCCGTCTTTTAACTAAGTGTCTTGCGAATCAACTTCCGGTAAGACAGGTCGACTGTAGGGCAAACGAATCGATCGATTCGAGTCGATTCGAGTCGAATCGTCCACAATTACTGCCCTTCCTCATAGCACTTTAGCTGTCTTTTAACTAAGTGTCTAGCGAATCGACTTTCGGTAAGACGGGTCGACTGTAGGGCAAACGAATCGATCGATTCGAGTCGAATCGAGTCGAATCGACGACATTTTCTACCCTCCCTTAAGGCCGGCTTACCGTGTTTAAATTAAGTGTCTAGCAAATCGACTTCCGGTAAGACGGGTCGACTGTAGGGCAAACGAATCGATCGATTCGAGTCGAATCGCCCACATTTTCTGCCCTCCCTCTGATAGCACTTTAGCCGTCTTTTAACTAAGTGTCTAGCGAATCGACTTCCGGTAAGACGGGTCGACTGTAGGGCAAAGGAATCGATCGATTCGAGTCGAATCGAGTCGAATCGACGACATTTTCTACCCTCCCTTAAGGCCGGCTTACCGTGTTTAAATTAAGTGTCTAGCAAATCGACTTCCGGTAAGACGGGTCGACTGTAGGGCAAACGAATCGATCGATTTGAGTCTATTCGAGTTGAATCGCCGACATTTTCTGCCCTCCCTCATAGCACTTTAGCCGTCTTTTAACTAAGTGTCTAGCGAATCGACTTCCGGTAAGACGGGTCGACTGTAGGGCAAACGAATCGATCGATTCGAGTCAAATCGAGTCGAATCGCCCACATTTTCTGCCCTCCCTCTGATAGCACTTTAGCCGTCTTTTAACTAAGTGTCTTTCGAATCAACTTCCGGTAAGACGGGTCGACTGTAGGGCAAACGAATCGATCGATTCGAGTCAAATCGAGTCGAGTCGCCCACATTTTCTGCCCTCCCTCTGATAGCACTTTAGCCGTCTTTTAACTAAGTGCCTTGCGAATCAACTTCCGGTAAGACGGGTCGACTGTAGGGCAAACGAATCGATCGATTCGAGTCGATTCGAGTCGAATCGCCCACATTTTCTGCCCTCCCTCTGATAGCACTTTAGCCGTCTTTTAACTAAGTGTCTAGCGAACCGACTTCCGGTAAGACGGGTCGAAAGTAGGGCAAACAAATTGATCGAGTCGAATCGCCCACATTTTCTGCCCTCCCTCTGATAGCACTTTAGCCGTCTTTTAACTAAGTGTCTAGCGAATCGACTTCCGGTAAGACGGGTTGACTGTAGGGCAAACGAATCGATCGATTCGAGTCGATTCGAGTCGAATCGTCCACAATTTCTGCCCTCCCTCATAGCGCCTTAGCCGTCTTTTAACTAAGTGTCTAGCGAATCGACTTCCGGTAAGACGGGTCGAAAATAAGGCAAACGAATCGATCGATTCGAGTCGAATCGTCGACATTTTCTACCCTCCCTCAAGGCCGGCTTACCGTGTTTTAACTAAGTGTCTAGCCAATCGACTTCCGGTTAGACGGCTCGACTGTAGGGCAAACGAATCGATCGACTCGAGTCGAATCGCCACAATCCTAGACGAATCGAGTCAGATTGGGTGTATTGGACAACCCTCAGCAATGAGTAAGGAACTGAAAGACTCCCTGCTTTCCCAAAGTTTACAGAATGGGCTGATTAGCCCCATGCCAAACCCTCAACTTGGAAGGGCTGGTGCTGTCCTTTATGGGGCTCCTCACCCTCCACCAAATTTGGCTGGACCCACCAGGGACACAAGCCCTTGCCTAGTCATAATTGCTGTAGCACTTGGGGTCATCAAGGCTCTCAAGCTTCACTGCCACAACAAGATGCCAGACCCAGAGTGGCAGATTTAGAAGTAAGATCATGGTTAATACATTCATCTTGGTCTTCTTCTACAGGTGTTCTGTTGTTAAACGCTTGCCTCACAGTTGTGGCTTCACAAGCAAATTCCCATAAAGATAAGGTGAGATTGAAACCAAGACGGACTTCGTAATGCATGTACTTTTCTTCATAATGGTAGAAATTATGTCTGAGATTGACAGGGGATTGTTTTAGTGACAGAAAGCTGGCAATTCTTCTGTGCGGGCTCTAGTGTTCTACATGTAATATCTGTGGATTGTAGCCAGATTTACCCTTTGTATCATTCCAGTAAAAGCAGATTGTCTACATGTGACACTCAACAATACAAGATTCCACTACTGTCTCATTTGATTTACCTTGTCAACATCCTTTTAAGCAAGCACCAGTAACCCTGTGGATACAAAGCAGTTAAATCTGCGATACACTGTGAATTCAGTAATGGGGTAACTGTACAGTTGTAACACCAGAGAAGGGTAGCCCATAGTACTTTTGTAGAGATGTGTGCACACATGAGATACAGCCTTAAAACGTGTACCTAATTTCAAAGCAATTTTAAAGCAAAGCATTTGTCGTTCATTTCTGATCAAAAGTGTTCAAAGACTGTCCTGCATCAGCCATCAAGACTGACTTTTAAAATTAGTCACCTATGAGGAAAATCATTGCCATAATTATTGCAAGAACTTAATTGTCACTTATCACACTGTGCTTGAAATAGTAGTTCTAGCTGTGTAATTTCTTTTTAGGGATGGGAAAAGTTTACTGATGCTGTAATAAGGTGGATTAATTCCAGTCTCAGTGGTGTTGTTTTCCTACTCTGGGGCGCATATGCTCAGAAGAAGGGCAGCTTTATTGACAAGGTACTAGAGTGCTTTTACTGCAACATCAGCCTAGTCCCTGGGCATTCTCTCATCTCATTGTCTGTGTAAAGTCTGAAACAGGTTTTCTCAGTGTTATTCTGCAGTGATATCACCATGCAAAGGTAGTATCCAGGCCTAAATGAGCTGGAAACAGATATGGGACTAGGCTGCTGCAATATATCACCAATGTACATGTGTGGTAACTCTATCTCTCCTAGAAACAGACCGTGAGCTATGCACATATACCGGTATTGTGATTCTAACTTTTTAGTCTACACATGCAAGTAAAAAGGGGCCTGAAATGTGACAAAGTGTTTCTATCTTGAATGAAATCATCAAGTGCAAGGATAATTTATCAAGCAGAGTTCTTTCCCTTCATACTATTATGCCATAGAAAGTGATTCTTCTCACTAAATAGGTCTGTGAATAAAAACTAATACTGAAGTGTGGTGTTCTTAAGACAGTGGAACTATGTATTGTAGTAAGGAACACGAGGGAAGGAGGAATAAGAAACAAAAGAGAGGGGTGCAGGACCTTGGCAAAATAACATTTGTGACAGAGAATTGAGAGGAATAATTATAAAATTTTACAATGTTGTAAATTTTGCAACAGAAAAAAAGTGCAGAGGTGGGAGTAGCCAAGAGAGGGGTAGGAATGGAGAGTAAAATGGTCTTGGAAATGGGATGTTCATTCCACCCCACCCCTTTGATAACTTTCACTTCAAGCCTAGAATTTTTTTTTATTTTTTCCTTTCGTTTGCTAAAAATGGCCGTATTCCTCCTGCACATTATGGCCAAATTTGCACAGAGCCACAGTAATAAAACTTTAACTGACTTGTTTGGTCTGTTTAATGAGGTAACAACCTTACCACCCAGTTAGTCCACAAACTTCTCAATAACAATCATTTTATAATGCTCTGCAGAAGAAGCACTGTGTCTTGAAAGCTGTTCATCCTTCACCTCTGTCCGCTCACCGAGGTTTCTTGGGCTGCAAACACTTCTCTCAAGCTAATGAGTATTTGAAGAAAGTTGGGAAGAAACCTGTGAATTGGTGTACTCTTCCTATTGACGAAAACGCGGCTTTGTGAACACGAGAAGAGGAGTCAAGATTTCTTGCCTGTATTCATATTTCCTATAACTATAGAAAGTCAGTTAAAGACCTACGATAAAAGTGATAGTTAGAGTCAGATGAAACTAAAGTATCGGTATAACACTCGCTCCAAAACAGCATTACCCTTCAAACAACAACAAAAAAATACACCCCCTCTTCCCTACCCTAAAAATTCAAACCAATGGTACACTGTCTGGAGAGAAAATGTTCTGATCCCTATTCCTCAATTGTATGGCCTTGTCCGAAAAAGAAAAAAACGTTTTTATCGCCTTGGACTCAGTTAAGGATTGTTCTTTTGGTAAGCCTTCAGATTTATCATGAATTTGGTTCAGAATTTGGTAGCCAGAAAAGTAATAAATGTTCACACAGCTTGTCAGTGCTAGTTAAAATTCTTATGAATTTTTAAGTTTTCTTAGAGATTGGTAGCCTTCCCATGCCTTAAACCACTTGATCCACATATGTTCTCATTCGAGGGGCATAGTGCTTTGTTTTATTAAAACAAGAGATAGCGATTTGTGATACCATTAGTTTCATCCAATAGTGAGCACTTGGTGCAAAAAAAAATGACTAAGTAGGTAAAACCGCGACGTGATTGACCACTGAACGTTTTTGTGGCTTAATGTGCCTGGCAAAGGTTTGGTTTTGGAATTGCCTATCACAAATGATCTGGGTTTTCAGGAAATAAGCAGTCTGCTGGAAACGAGTTTGCAAGCCAAAACCGGCGAATAATCCTTGACATGGCAGAGTACGGTTTCACTAAACCTTCAAAACAAAGCAAGCTCCTTCGTTCACCTACAATATATGTATGGTTGCCATCGTACCTTCAAGGTTTTCTCAAACGTTTGATGGCCAGTGACGTCAGGCAGTTCCTTTATTCTTAGAAAATGCACTCGTTAGATTTTTTTATAAATTGATCAGGTTATGTGCCACTTAAATGTTTCAATGTTTCGCCTCACGCTGTAAGCCCCAATGCAACCAGCAGTAGACACGAGGCGATAATAGCAATCTAACTACTGTAATAACACTTAACCAAAATTCTTACGCCTAAGAAGCAATAAGGCCTCAGCACCAAAGGATGTCACTTTCTGCCAAGAGCGGGAAAGAATGCATAAGCCAAATCACTACCCCGTCTGACTCTCCTTGGTAAGCTGTGCAGGAAGGTATTCGGGTAGCGCGTAGCAGTGGTAATCTACAAGGGCAGAGGGGGGTAAATTAGAACATTCTTGCTATCGTGTAAGTTAGCCTTTAAAAAAATAACTAGACTGTAAGTACCTTTATTTGTTAATGACAATGAAGGCGTCTGATTGTTCAAATTGTTGAATTAATAAACGTTTAAGATCATGATTAATAAGGTTATGAATTCACTACAGCGTATAGAGGTCATAATGCTCTACTGTGAACCAAAGAGTAAACGAACGAACAAACGAGATTCCTTTTTAATTGACAGAGCACTCCGACGGTCAAGGCAAAGTCATAAACGCCGAGAGGCTCTTTTGATGCACATTTATTTCTGTTTTCAAGTGAATGGAATCAAATCAAGGACATTTTAGTTTAGTTTTAGTTCTTGTGACGGCTACTGAGTTACCGCGCCGCGGAGAGCAAATTCAAAACCAAGGACACGAAAAAACAGAAGGTATTCCTTTCGTCCGAAACATTTCTACTGAAATGAATCGTTTGATTTGATTATTAACCACATAACCGGGTTCCTCTTAATGAAAAGCGCTCACGTTCGAGAGAAAAATGTAAATTTCAAAATCTTGAAAATGCAAGATTTGGCAGGCAGGCCTAATCGAATTTTCAAGATTTGGCAGGCCAAATGTTGAATTTTCACAATTTGGCGACTCACCCCATCACTAACTTACCACGATAACTCACTGAACTCATTGTGTTGGCGGACCCCCATTCAAGGTACAGTCACAACTTTATTAAGCAGGGTGTAAATAACACAAAACATACATTTCACGATGAAATTACAAACAGACAATCATTCAACGTTATTCAAAACACCGTTCCGCTTCCTTGTGACCAAACAACTTCGCACATGCAGCTGGTGTACGCCCTTCTTTATCGATTACAGAGAAATCTGCTCCATTATCCAGCAACAGGCGCACAATCTCCACGTGACCGGATCCCGCAGACACATGCAGCGGTGTTTCCCCATTAACATCAGGCGCATTGACATCACTTCCTGCATTAATTAAGATCTGTACAGCGCTGGTCTTGCCAAGTGCAGCAGCTGTATGAAGAGCAGTGCTGCCTTCAGAATCTCTTGATTGTACATTAGCACCATGCTGAACAAACAAAGAAACCACGTTTGCATCACAGAAAGCTGACGCCAGGTGAAAAGGAGTGCTTCCTTGGTTGTCTTCGGCCTTTCCATCTGCTCCGTGTTCAAGAAGTAGACATGTAACGAGGTATTGGTGAAAAACTGCGCAGATGTGAAGTGGAGTGCATCCTTTAACGTCTCTAGCCTCGATATTGCTGAAATTAAAAGTAAAACGTAAATTTCAAAGTTTTATTTAGGGAAACCTTCTGCCAACTCAGTAACATTAGGACCATTTCTGCGCTAATTTTGCCCGACTATAAGTAAGCTTCCCTATACTTTTTATTTTCCTGTGGCTTTTAATCAAATAATTTCGTTAATTACGCGGAGAGTTTCGTGAATTCTAAATCCTGCGACATTAAAGGCATTAGAGTAACACTTGTTCTAGGGTAATGCTTTATCAAGTATAACGATAGACTACATCTGACCAAAACTATCACTCCCGTTGTAATTCAAAATGCCAATCTTACAAGTACCTTCCGTGATCAATCATCACTGAGACAGCTTCCCTATTCCCAGAACAGCAGCCTACATGCAGAGGAGTACTGCCTTTATAATCCACAGCTTCAGGATCAGCGCCATGCTTCAACAGAGTTTTTACCATCCACGTGTTGTTTGACAGCACGGCAAGGTGAAGAGGAGTTCTTCCCAGTTCATCTACAGCATTAACTTGTCCTCCATGCAAAATGGCTCTTTCCAAAATTCCACCAGGAGGTAAGTAACTCGCCATGTGCAGGCAAGTTCTTCCCTGTGCGTTTGTGGCAGTAATGTCGCTTCCTTCTCGAACTAGAAGCTCGGCGATCTGTTCGTTTCCTCGTGTAATGGCTACGTGAAGGGGTGTGTTTCCACCCTTATCTTGGCAATGAAGATAAGCACCATTTTCAAGCAGAACGCTTATGACGGCAGCTGAAGAGGAATGATAAGCAGCTTGGTGAAGAGGAGTACAACCATGTGTATTGGTCGCATTCACATCAGCGCCTTTTCTGATAATTTGAATCAAAACACTGAGTTCACGTACAGCGAAATGCAGGGCTGTGTTGCCATCTTGATCTGCTACTTGCACGTTGCTACCACGTTCCAACAAAATCTGAAATGCCTTCTTCCTGTTGAAGTAAGTACTGACTAACAATGGCGTCTGGCCCTTGTTGTTCACAGCTGACAGATCCGCTTCTTCATCAACAAGTCGTTGTATCACCTCTGGGTCTCCAAATGCCGCGGCCCTGTGCAAAGCTGTTTCACCATTCTTGTCTCTTGCCTCGAGAGACAATCCTTGGCTTAACAACGACTCCAAAGTACATAACGAATAGGATGATGCCGCAAAATGAAGAGTTGTTCGACCTGTAACTGCATCAATAGCGAACATGTCACCTCCACTGTCAAGAAATTCCTCCACAAAATTTCTTAACCTATAGGTAGCGAGCACATGGTAATCCTCTGGTGCGCCAAGCAATGTTTCCCTACTGAGCGTTATTTCATCGGTAACACCTCTCTGAGCCATAAGATATTGAACCAGTTCTCTGTGGCCGTATGCTGTAGCCAGATCAAGCGCAGTTCTTCCTCTGTTGTCTACGGCGACAATACTACTCCCATTCAGACACAGGACCTGAGCAAGACTCGTATATCCCCTTATAGCTGCAAGGTGCAAAGGAAGCCAGCCATTGTGATCAGCTGCATTAACAGCACCATGTCGAATAAGCCAAAACGCACACCTGATCTGGCCATTACAAACAGCCGTATGGAGAGGGGTGCGATGGTTTGTATCCACAGCCCGAACATCCGCGCCATGCAGAACAAGCCACTCTAAACAACGTGCATTCGTTTGTTCCACTGACGCTGCGAAATGCAAAGGCGTCTTTTTGTTCCGATCAGGAAGATTAATCTCAGCCCCAAGCTGTAAGAAAAGGTCATTGATTTCTTCTTCAAATGCTGCTGATTTACATGAAAAATGCAAGGCAGATCTGCCATACTGGTCTGTATGATTAACAACGCTGCCATGATCCAACAAGTTCTTTATCAATGACTGGCTAACATTGGGCATCCTATCCACAACAAACATAAGAGGCGTTTTTCCAGCTAATTGGTCTCTTGCATTAACATTACTTCCCTTGTCTACCAACAACTGAATCATGTCAACATTACAGTTGCCATGCTCCACTGCTAAAATAAGAGGAGTTTGACCTAAGTTGTTGGTGATTTCCTTGTCAGTGCCATGCTCTAACAGCACTCGAGCTGCATGGACACTGTTTGAGACCACAGCCACATGTAAGGGCGTCATCTGGTTGTCATCCTGTACGTTTGGCTCCGCACCATACTTGAGTAACATCTCAGCAAGTTTACCATTGTTGTTCCGCGCAGTATGGTGAAGAGGAGAATAAGAACATTCATCTTTGACTTTCACTTCACATCCAAGTTCAAGGAGGAGCTCAACAGCTTCATCAATATTCATCTCAGAAGCTATTTGAAGAGGAGTTTCAGAACGGTCATTCTTTACATGGATGTCAGCACCAAAATCAATAAGAAGGTTAAAAGTTTCCATGACAGGAGAGCGTGTTCCACACCTAAGAACACAAGAAAGAGCAGTGTCCCCTGATAGGTTCCTTGCATTCACTTCTTCGCCCTTTTGAAGAAAAAACCTTACCGACTCAAGATTGCCTTTACCAGCTGCTGTTGTCAGTAAAGTTTCACCATCTTCGCATTTTTTCTGATGAAAGTTCTCTTTGCTGTAAAGAAGTGGAAGAATATCCGAGAGACCTGACCTAGCGGCAAGTTGAGCAAGAGCAAGAGACGTTTTGCCATCATCAGAGTCTGAAGTATAAGCCCCACGTTCTATCAAAAGCTTGGCTACTTCAGCATGTCCCGCTTCTAAAGCACAAATCAAAGGAGAAAGAATCGTCGCATGCTGAAGCGTGATACTCCCTCGTTCCTCTTCAGAGGCTTCACCGTCGCTTTCTTCATCGTCTTCATGACTGCTGTCCTTAGCATTGTCTGCCTTAGCATTGATGTTAGCTCCTCGATCAAGGAGGAAAGCGACTGTATTATATTCGCCTGCCTCAGCAGCTAACATCAGAAGTGTTTGTCCATGTCTACTCATTGTGTCCACAGATGAACCTCTGTCAAAAAGATGTTGTAAAACACTTGTCAGGCCTTTTGTGGCCGCTGATTGTAAAAGAAAAACATTCCTAGGATCTTTTGCATGTGTGAGCTGTAAATTACAGCCCCTGTTGATTAAAACGTCAGCAACAGCAGCATGTTTAAAATCAACAGCAAACCACAGGGCTGAAGAGCCAAATTGGTCACGTGAGTCAATATCAGCACCCTGATCAAGATAATAGTTTACTGTGTCTGATTGGCCTCTTTCAGCAGCAACATGTAACGGCGTTGTTTCAGTGAAAGTTTTTGCGTGAATGTTAGCACCTTGCTCAACGAGAAAAGTGACCAACTCCAGGCGAGTGGCTAGATGAAGAACCGTTTTTCCAGAACTTGTAGTTGCTAACAAATTTCTACCCGAGTGAAGAAGAAATTTCACAGCATCTGCATGGTTTCCTTCAGCAGCGTGATGTAGTGGCAAACGATTATTGAAGTCTGTTCTATTTAAATCTTGTCCATATGTCAGTAACAAGTTTATGATTTCGAGGTGGCCCTTCTGCGCAGCCAACATGAGGGGAGTGACACCGTACTTATCGATTGCCTTCACATCAGCACCATGCTCTGCTAAAATACTGATAGCATTTATGAGGTTATTTTCAGCAGCTAGATGAACTGCTGTCAATCCATAGTAACTCTTTTCCTTAACGTTTGCACCAAGTTCTACCAAGCGTAGTATATTTGTTATTTTTCCTCCCATTACAGCATGGTGCAACGGGGTGTAGCCTACCTCATCCTGCATGTCAAGAGAGGCGCCTCTTTCAACCAGAAATTCAATGATGTCTTCCTTGTTGAACCTGGCTGCTAGCATCAAAGGTGTTTCCTTAGACAGGTCTGAGGACACAGAATCAACATGCTCCCCCAAATCAAGTAGCCTCTGAAGATGCTTAGCCTGTCCCTTTCTTGCAGCCAGAAGTAAGAGCGACTGGGATTTGAAATCCTTTGTAATGTTTTCGACACGTTTACTTATCTGCTTATGCTTTCCAGAGCCTTGCTGTCTTAAGACTGTGGAAATAGATTTGCCAGCAAAATGAGATGAGTTCTGACCGATCTTGACACTCATAGCTATGGCACTGTCAAGTTTATCTGGAGCGTTATTCAGGATAGCATTGACAGTCTCCACATCTCCTTTAATGCAGACTGACTGAAGACAGCTCAGTCCACTTTCCTTGTCTGGTGTAGTCAACACATTGAAGGCCAAACTCTGCAGGGGCAGCTGAAATACAATAAATCCATTGTCATCATTATGTAGACACTTACATTCTCAACTGCGCAACAATGTAATTTTCGTCTCATTGCATAGTTTCCATTCCAAGAAATCACAAATCACTGATAGTAGAAACAGAAAAATTCTAATGAGCACTGCTAGAAAAGCATTATAGAATAAGGCCAAGAGGGACCCTTTGAAAAAAGCAACCAGTCCAGGCAGCTGAATATGTGGTCACCCTTCCACACAACTCAGGCCTTAACAATAAAAACCAACTGCCTTTCAAGAAACAGAAGTACTAAAATCCAAACATGGGAGTACAATTCCTTTAACTGACCAAGAGATGAGCCTTCAAATCAGAGTAAGATAAAATGATTTAATTTTCAGGTAGCAAACCAAAACAGAAACCAGAGGAGTGTAGCCAAGTCTAGCCACAAGTTACCAAGGTTGGCTTAAGATAATTTGACATGGATCAGTATTAACAAAATATGAACCGTCAACAAATCAAACAAAAGGGTACTAAAAATAACACGCGGAATCGCCCAGATGGGCACACGTTAACCCAGTGTCACCTACATTATATGCCAATCAATACAAGAAAGAAAAAATAGCAACTGACACTTAAAGGATATCAAGTACACTATATTCTTCTTGTAATATGGAGAGGAATTGAAAGTTCATATTGGGTGAAGCACAGATTAGTCTCCTTTAGGAGTATCAAACTTCGAATCAGTGAATAAGAGGCTGTAATACAAGCAGTGGCTGTTACAAGCCTCCAGGAAGTTTGGTATTCAAATATAGTGATGGTCCTACTGCTGTTTTTGTGCAAATGTCTGACAAACCCCTATCAAGCAGCCACTTACCATTTCTCTGAGGATAGCCACTTAATAGGAATTCAACTGCAGTCATACAAACGGTGCTTATACAAATATATATTGATTAACTGCTCAGGTGATGGCTGTACAAGCATAATTAAAATCGCCTTCTCCATGGCAAAGCTGTGATCATAGACATGCATCACTTTGGTCATCACATAATAGACAATTTTTGCATCTGCTAGCCTAACTGTAGATGTACCCACTCATCTTGGGAAAAATGGGTGGGTGGACATGTTCACATATAAGCTACATGCCTGCACTTTTAATTGAAAAAGACAATTCTTGATTCCGTCCCTGCATACAACATTGTTTTTTGTCATGCTGGGTTGAAATCACATAAGTAAACATGCACACAACAACTACAAAACATGGAAAGTTTCGAGTCTCAAAATGTAAGAGAAGAGTGTGAAATGCACTTACACACATGCCTAATGGTCATTTAATCAACAGCAGTCAGAAAAAAACATAACTTCTGCTTATAACAAAATCCAAAACTTTCTTCTCACTTATGCTTAGAATGTCATTTGAAAATTTCTGTTAATCTTATTTGCATTTTTATTTTCCCTAAGAATTTTCGAGGGGATCAGTTCTGGAGTCAGCTAGGGGTTACAGTATAGGGTCAGTCAGTGAAGGGTCACAGTTAGGGATCGGTTAAGGGTCACAGTTGGGGTTTGTTAAATTGTCACAGTTAGGGGTCGGTTAAGGGTCACAGTTGGGGTTTGTTAAATTGTCACAGTTAGGGGTCGGTTAAGGGTCACAGTTGGGGTTTGTTAAATTGTCACAGTTAGGGGTCAGTGAAGGGTCACAGTTGGGGTTTGTTAAATTGTCACAGTTAGGGGTCAGTAAAGGGTCACAGTTGGGGTTTGTTAAATTGTCACAGTTAGGGGTTGGTTAAGGGTCACAATTAGGGGTCAGTTAAGGGTCACAGTTAGGGGTTGGTTAAGGGTCACAATTAGGGGTCAGTTAAGGGTCACAGTTAGGGGTTGGTTAAGGGTCACAATTAGGGGTCAGTTAAGGGTCACAGTTAGGGGTTGGTTAAGGGTCACAGTTAGGGTTTGTTAAATTGTCACAGTTAGGGGTCAGTAAAGGGTCACAGTTAGGGGTCAGGTAAGGGTCACAGTTGGGGTTTGTTAAATTGTCTCCGGGTTCAGTAAATTGTCTCAGTTAGGGGTTGGTAACAGGTCAGTTAGTTAGAGATCAGTGTATTTTTTAAAACCCCAAAAATAATACTCCTCACCTCTGACTCAAGGCAGACTCTCAAATAAATTTTGCTTTCACAAACTGGCAAAGTAGTTCTATACTACAACCCTATAAAAATTCGTCATAACTTCTTTTCCAGTGGAATCATTTCACCTCAAGAGTATCTGGTCAAAGTATCCGGCTCGGCCACTCAGACGTTTTTCGATTTAGTCTCGTCCTCGGCCTGGCAGAGTCAAAACAGTCTATTTTTACATCTAAGCTCGTAAATTTCTACCCGTAGGCTTATAACAGCTGATATCAAAAGTTAACCTAAATTAAAAATGTAAAGATTTCTTAACCAGTTAAATCTGTATTGCAAAATTTATTAGATATCGTAAACAGCTAGCTTGTAGTCTCCATAAGCTTATTCCTCAACCAGGCCAGGTGAAGTGAACCACAACTTTGCGATGCTTGTAAAACTACGAAAATGTAAGTCATCTTTTGATACCTACCCCTCGTCTTCTGATGTTGCTATTCATCTCCCTTTCTTGATTGAAATAATCTTCAAAGAGAGCAGAATTTTCACAACAAAGAAGTCTGCACATCAATGGTTTCCGCCATGTTGGAAGAATTCAATTGACCGAGTAAGACTCGGGTCAATAAAGCCAACTTCCGCCTGAGATTACTTCCGCTTTTCGAGTACTTCCGCCTAAGATTACTTCCACTTTTAGAATAGAGGTGGCAGTCAATCGATAAAAAATGATAAATGAGTAAAAAATCATTAATTGATTTGATTATTCGATTTAATCGGTAAAATGAACGAGGTACTAAAACAGGGTATCAATTTTATTGCTTGTTGATGACTTTAATCGGTCTGACGATTTCAACTTGTTGTTCCAACTTGCCTGTGTTCGTTTCGAGGCAACATGCAATTCGTTTAAACACAGCTCGTAAATATCCGGTTAAACGACGTTCATTTCTGCATGAAGCTGTGCATCTGCTTATACAAATTCATTCTAAAGAGGTTCTTCATCGGGGGATAAACGGATGAATTCCTAGCTATCAGTTAAAATTAAAACCATTTCTCAGCAATCAGTTCATTATGACGAATCTTTGGTAACTTTTACTTCAGATGTGTGTGTGGTTTTTTTTTTTTTAATCTGATATTTATAGAGTATCAACGATGTCCCTCTTATTAGCGAAACAGTGTCGAGTATCATCGGATAATTTCCGAAGAAATTTCGAGTGCTTCAAATCTCTTTCGAGACTTTACGAACACTGCTTGTCATCCTTCTGGTGACCTTAGTATAAACAACCTGTAAGGAGCTTTGAGACATCTTCTTCAGTTATTGGCAAGATATTGCAAATAAGATTTACGCTATACTCAGGCAAAGCTTAGACATTTGAGCGAACAGGCTTCTTAACGTTTTCAGCTATCAGCTAAAAGACACCATATTTTAAAATTTAATACCATGCCAGCAGACCCTCTTAATGTGACCTCGCAAAATGCCGGGCAGCCGCGCAGGTCTCCATCACAGCCAGTTCCCACGTATAATAGGCGTGATGAACAAAGTTTGTCGCCTGTTACAAATCACAGACGATAATTTATGGGAAATTGATAAACAAAAAACGTTATCAATTAACCGATTTTCGTTAAGTGTCAGACAATAAAAAAACACTTGATTTAACCGATATTTATTGATACTAATTTTTAGCGGAGCTTCGCGCGCCTACCATGGGTAAGAAAGTATGGTAACCCATCCATGCGAGAAATTTTGGCTTTCGTCATGACGTCACTGTCCGTCCGTCCATACGTTGCAGGACAATCAATGCGAATGGCACAGGAATGGGGAAACCAACTAAATGCAGAAATGGCGTGTTCAGCCAGTCAGGAGCGAGTAGTTTCGCTGCTCAAAGAGTGGATAACTTTATCCACTGGATAAGTCGCTATCCAGCGGAGCAAATGTACTCCAACCAATGCTTTTAGCAAGTTTTCCACACAATCCCATTCTTAAATTGGACATATGGTTCTATACTATTCACAAATTATAGGACTATCGGGAAAATCTTACACACATTTTGTCCACCGAATAGTTTAAATTATCCACCCTTTGAACAACTGTAGCCAGGAGTGATTAATTTTGCCCTCAGTGAAATTAAGAAAAAATGCCCTCTGTTGCAACTAACCAGCATTCATTAATTTTGGCCTTTAAGTTGTAAATATTGTAACTGTTATTGTTGGTAAGCAGTTCGCTGCATATCATGGCATATGCACTAAAAATATATATAACCCCAGAAAGGATGAGGAAGTTGTTAGGTTATTACGTTCATACGATAAGTAGACTTATATAAATGCCATTTAACCGAACCTTTCGGGTGAGCAGTTGAATGGAAAAAAAATTTTCCGGAATAGAATTCCAGAATTTCCGAGGTTGTCCCAACGTTCTGTTAAATCGGAATAACTGAAAAATACAGTTCTTTTCAGCAATTCTTACTCAGGCCCAGTTTCTTCGACTATTATTTGATTGCGTTTCGGTTACGGTTTCGGTAGCAAAGTCGTAAATTTTCAAATGGCTCCGCATACATTTTTGGATTGTAGTATCGATTTCAACGACGCAAAATTCAGCTAAATAAAGGAACGAAGTATAATATATGTCAACTAAATACATACGGTCCGCTATTGTCACCGGGTATTTAAAAAAAAACATGAAAATGGATTGAAACAACTTCAAATATCCCAGTTTTGTAGTCGTAAATCCAGCTGTATGGTGTTTATACCTGCAGTTAGAGCAAAACATTTGAAGTATTTGAAGTATTTTAGTAAATGAGTTAAAAACTGACTTAAAAGTAAGTTTTTAATCAGTTGACGAAATACTATTGGTTTTAACTTGTATATAAAGTCAAGTCAGGTTTATTTTATTTACCACACAACTAAAGTGCGTTCAGCATTAGTATAAATCTTTCTGTACAAAGCTTCATCATCCTGCAAAATTTTAGCTCAATCTAGTAAAAGAGACAAATGGTATACCCAAAGGGCAGTTTCAGGCGCTCTGCTGACGGCTAAGTCGGTTTTTTCCTCTTCCAAGTGGAATGATAATCAAGAACCCTCTTAACTTAAACAGTTAAGTGTTCAGAAAATACAAAATGCAAAATCTCCTCATGGCTTCATGCATTTCTTGTTAACTCTATTTTAAATATTTAGGTTTTTTGGTGATCAGTCCCTTGAATTTAGGCGCTTTTTTTACTTCAGTCAAAGCGCCTTAGCCGTATATAGACCGTATTATACTGGCGTGAAAATGTCTTCAGACATTTGTCTGCGGACATAATTTGTTCCGAGAAGTAAAACGTTTTCCGAGAGAGAAAACTGCCAGCTCCAGGGAAAAGATCGATAATTCCCACGGACGAATATGCAATATTGCCCGGCGTTGTATTGATGTCCTCGTCTGGTTCCAACAGTAAAACACATTTCCATCTTAGAGCTTTCATTGAACAGTGTCTTTCATCGTAGGTCTTTTATGAAATTGAAGCGACTCAAGCTTAATTAAAGCCACATGGGGGTTACCAGCTGGAGGATATCTCCTGATGCTTCCCAGGTTTAGGTGAGCGTATTGCATCACGTAACATATCTTAACCAATAGCAGGCAAGCAAAAATATTTGTTTGATTATAACAGTAAACAGCTCTTCAATGTAGCACTTGGTGTTTAGAAAACTTCAAGAAGTACCTGCAATAGACTATAGCTATCCCAGTTCCAGAGTTAGTGTTGGGTGTAGTTTGGGATATTTGGCATGTTTGCTCATTGAACAAAAGCCATTATTGACTTTTTTGCTTTTTGAAAATAGTCATTACGCATGTGTCAAGAATTTCCAGTTTTCCCCAGGGTCATGTCAGGTCTCCAAAGCTGTGGCATTTCCGCGGTGTTATCACTGGAGGAAATTCACCGCCAGCAAATGTCCACTGGCGGCGCAATATTTTCATCGGAATCGTTTCTATTTCCTCGTTGTCGTCATCGAGAGACTCTGAAGGCGATCTTTCCTCCATAGCTTCATCACCGCTTGATCCAGAAAACTGTTGACACGCTGGGAAGTATTTAGAAGAAGGAAGAGACTCTGTAAAAATACCTTGGCCCACTCCAGTTGATACATCCCCGTTGCTATGCCAACTTGCCAACGTACGCTTGGTTTGGTTGTCTTTGCATGACATTCTTCTGTTTCCATTTACGTCCGGTGGTCCAGGTTCTTCAATCAAAGGTTCGGTGACTTTATTCTTCGCATCAAACACACTTCCAAAACTGCTATGAAAGCTACTGTTGCTATCCGATGAACTGGACATCATAGAAGAGTTGTCAACTTCGACAATCATGGAGGTTGTCTGTGAGTCCATGTGTACAAGTCTTCTTTTCGTACTATCTCCCTCTCTTTCCCTTGTGCAGGAATTATGAGCCAGTGAAGGTAAAGATGCTGCCAATCTTTTTGTGATATCATCAGGTTTGGGCTTCGACTTCTTCCCGAATTCATCCAACTAGACAAGTACAAATGGATAAGGGCTTCAAATGTTTGATTTTTGAAACGAATTAACTCTACGTAAACAATGAAACTAAAAACAGAAAAAGAATACTGGGAGAGGTTATTAAATGCAAATGATAGCTACTTTTGCAAAGAATGGTCATACTCTTGCTAAAGCTGTTACAAAAACGGGTGAAATAAACAAAATAGATGTGAAGGGCATTCCTTCCTTCCGTCACATTTAGTTATACTTTGTTTAGACAGTGTATACAGTAAAACTCAGTTGAACATTCTGAGTATGAAGCGACCGCGTCAATCACATCTGTGCTCATGGGGTATGCTTATTTTCGTGAAGATCTTCTATTCTTTTATTCATTCTCTTTTATTATACTACGGTAACTTAAGCATTTGGTAATTCAAAGCAGTAATAATGACGTTTATCAAAACATTTTGTGTATGTAACGGACAAGTGAGACGTTTACATGACTGCCATGCAAGTCAGTCCAGAGTCTATACAATACTTAGACAACAAGCAAAAGAATCAAAATATTTTTATCTCTCAACTTTCGCTTACGTGTTATAGACGTTTTTGAAGTCGATTGTGCTTGGATGGCTACTTAAAACTCAGGCCTTAGGGTTTTCTAATATCTCATGATTAGTCTTAAGTACTGACTCAAAGCAAAACTGTTTTTTTGATCTTGATTACCTTCCTCTCAATAATTGGATTAGTCTTAAATACTGACTCAAAGCAAAACTGTTTTTTAAATCTTGATTACCTTCCTCTCAATAATTGGCACTGGCAGCGAGAGAAGTAGGACGCCCATTAGAGCACAGCCTGCACCAAGCAGCTTTCCATACACTGTGGTGGGAACAATATCACCATAACTGAAACAAAAACAAAACTATTATTTAACGATGAAGGTAAAGTGAAAGATCCCAACTCGCGGCAACTGAAAATTAGATACGCAAGGGCGTACATGTGAGACCTGCGAGCAACTATGGCTGGTGACTTCACATGGCAAAGTTAATGTTGCCCAGTTTGTTGAATATGGTACATTTGTTGATCCCTTCAGCAGGAACACAAAGACAACAAAGCAAAACAGAAGGTTTTAGATATGAAAGAAATTGTCACTAAAGTGTGATTTAGACAACACAACAATTTTCATGTTTGTGGATGTTCGTCACCTGAAAACACCTGCATACCAACATTTGGTTGGAATTGTTCTACAACAGTAAAAAGTTACGTTTCCGGTCCGTTAAAGAACAAAACCTTGATCTAAAAGGAGCTGAAACCTTCCTTTGTTGAAGGTCAAAAGAACTGCGCGCATTGACATTTTATATAAAACAATCAATCAGTAATTCAGTTCAGTGAGTAAGAACAATAGTTACAAGTTAAGAATAAACGAGACCTGATCCAAAACATCTCAAAGAAATCGCTGAGTGACTATTATGCGGTAATTGTCTCGTGTAAGATACACTGTTTGTGTCACTGAAAACTTCGATTCAGGCTGTAAAGAACACAACTAGTTTTTTGCCATTAAAAAAAAAAGCTAGACAAAATAGCATGCTTTAGATGATTAAAAAATGGACTGGAATATTGCTGGTAATATTAGAAATATGATCCCCGCAAAGATGAGATTCTAAGGACATAGACATGAATAAATTGACTGAATACCTAGATTCATGTCCATCGGGATACAAGTCATACTTCTTTTACTTGTCACGGTGAAAATTCTCCGGAAAAAAGCCAAGAAGCTAAACATAATTATAAACTAAAGATTAACCTTGGTACACTTTATGTAATTTAAACAAGTAGCTACCCGAGGGTTGTCATAGTGACCAAGGTGTACCAGAATGCGGCTGGGATACTGATGAACTTGGTGTCGTCCTCTTTCCTTTCAAAGTAGTACATTATGGAGGAGAAAGTCACCATCAAGGCCAGAAACGAGAACAGAATTCCTCCAAGCTCCGTCGCAGCACTTTGAACAGACAGCAACAAATTTTGAAACCTTTCTGAGTGCCTGGCCAATTTCGTGACGCGGAAAACTCTGAAGACCCGAAAGACAGTCACTATAAAGTCCAAGACGACATTGTTAGACTTGACTGCACGTTCTACCACACCGATGTAATAGGGAATTATTCCAAGCAAATCGATGACGTTTGACATCTCGCGTACAAATTTAAGTCTGTTTGGAGCAGAGTACAGCCGTGCTACATATTCCACAGTGAAAATTCCAACACAGAACGAATCGATTCCGAAGAATTCATCGTTATATGCGTCACCATGCTTAAGCTTTGATTTTGTAGGGACTGTTTCAGTAACAATGGCTGAAATGTTGAGAGCAACAACAGCTCCAAAGAGATAACCAAAGACTGCTGACGCTTTGGAGCTTTTAGTGTTGGTCAAGAATTCCCATAATTTTTCTCTAGCTGTCAGTGAGCTATAATCTTTAGCTTGTTTACTTTCCACAGCTTCCAGTTTTTTCTTCTTTTTTTCCTGTTCTTCATCTCCCAGAATAATGTGCTCGCAGCAACAGTCGAAGACAAGATGTTGAGGAATTCCAAAAAAGACCAGCTCATCTAATATGGCTTCCGTGCAGACCGTTGTTGGAGATGACACGTGAAACGAGCCGACGCGATAAAACTCAGCTATGTTCTTGAAAAGTACGGGATCACGGTCAAAGAAGTACTCCATTTTCTCTTCGTCGTAGAAGTACTTTTTCCTTTCGCTACCAAGAAGAGTGTCTGGAAACTTCTCCAAATTTTTCTTGGCAATTTCATATTTTGTTCCTCCGACATTCACAGTAATTCTGTTCACATTTGGTGCGTGTAACTTCTGTAATGACATGACGCTTGGTGTAGCAAGCATCTGGGCGGAATTAAGTAAAATTCTTCTTATAAGTGGTCCATGCCTCGGGGATTTGTTCTTGTTGTGTCGAGTTTTCCGTCTAATCTTCATCTTGCCGAGGTGGATCAATGTTCGCACCACAGACCTTGGAAGCTTCTGCTTTTCGCGTGTGTCCATTAAATCTTTATGATGTGAAACGAAAAAGCCTTCGATTATGTTTTTATATATAAATTACGCTGGGTCTGAAAAATGATAATAATTTTATCGTTGAGGCCCCTTTCGGGCTGCTCTTTATCGATGATCTTCTTCTGTTGTTTACCCCACGTGTTTTAAAAATGTATTACATCCTCAAAACATTCCATCACATTTTCTGATTGGCCTTCAGAGGAACATATGTGTTTATTTCAAGTATTTTCAAACATTCCAACATGCAAATAAGATCCGTCTAAGGAGTAAGAAGCTAAATAATTAATATTTTTTTCTCGTCGCATGGGTCACCGGTATTTCTATAAGTGTTGGTTTTAGCCGCAAAAGGCCAACAAAATCCGAGTAATATTAAAACTTATATATAACCTGCACGTCTTTCTAAAACAACTTTTCGAGTAATTCCCCTTATAGTCAAAAGCGTTTCACCAGAAATAGCTTGTTTATTGTCGCACTATGACCACTAAAGACCACAATAAAAGGATGTTTTTTTCAAAAAGTATGCCCTTGTGCATTCATTCCGCAATTTAGATAAATTATGAATATTACTGACAACAATTATTTACCGTTGCAACTAGTTGTCAACATATATGCGGGGTTTAGATATCATGAAGATATCTTAAGTATTATTCACCATTGAAAGGCAGACTCGAAGTCTCTTTAATAATTACGGTGTTATTTTTACGAAGTTAACTTCATTCCGTGAAACAATCCCAGTGTTTATTTAGCGTGAATTAATATTCATATGGCCAGGTGTTATGATATATAAGAACGATAACCAAATTTGATAACCAAATTTTTCACTAAAAAGTAAAGAAAAACTGACGCTTTGGCTCTAGGAATCAAATATTGAATTACGTAACGTTAACTTTTGTGTCTGTATTATAAGAATGAAAGCCACTGAGTAATTTCATCCTAAAAACAACTTTTTTGTCAAAATTTACGGAATCATCTGAAAATTTTCCTGCTCTTATGCTTGAAAGTTTTCAAAAGGGAACTGATTGAGATGGTAAAATCAAAATCATGTATTTTGTATTATTTTTGAAAAGCGTGCTGCGAATTCTCAACGATAATTGACTGACCGCACAATCGGCTCTTTTCTCTCTTAAATGATGAAATGTCATACGACCAATTAAAAATATAATTACTTTTCTTGCTACCAGCTGTTCACGATCACAGCAAATCTCACTGCTGACGGCCGTCGGGCGCATTTTTAATGCAGATTTCTAAAAATCATACAGTTACACTGTCAGTCTTGTCTCGGGTTGAAACTAAAACAAAATATAAATTTTGCAAAACTGGTGCGAATTTATCGGTATTCAATTTAAAATTTTATAAATATTTGAAGCATTTTGAAGTGTTATTCAAAATTGGAAAATTAAATATTGAAGAACACTGAAAATGGTCAGTGGGATATACTAAGCCTGTTCATCTCAAAATGGCGTACATTTCTAAGAAACTTTCCAGTTGATTCAAATCTTACGTAACCAACTTAACAAGCTTTAAGGCGCCTTCATAAGGCAATAAATAGTTGACAAACTCGAGTTGGCATATTTTTGCTTTCACACGTCAAATCTCCACAGACATCGTGAAAGCACGAAACTTGCAACATGTTCTCTCGATCAGACTGCGTCCACACGGCAAAAAAACAAAAGCTTTTTCCGTTTTAAAACATTTCTCTGTTCATATGTAGCGTTTTTACTCATTTGTGCCCGTCCACGCGTATCCCGTTTGTTTGAAAACGCGAAGTTCTTTTCCATTTTTGCCCGCGATCCAAAGTATCCCGATGAAAACGGTCTTTTCGAAAACTGATGACGGCCGTTGAATTCGAACTCGTGACTTCATTGTTTACGAAAAATTGGGTTTTGAAGTGACCACAAGAGAAAACTAAAAATGCGTCTACAAAAATTTACACTCTGCACAGCAATTTGAAAAGTTACGTTACGAAAAAGTCGCGTTTTCAAACAAAACGGATACGTGTGGACGATGCCTCATGCGAGCGTCGTGGCGCAATGGTATGCAAGAGGAACTGCGGCTCCCTGTCTATTACTATATCTTCTTATTCTGGGAGAACGAAACAGAAGACGGTGGGAAGTTAGAAACGTGTGACAAAGTACTGGATTTCCAAGAAATCTCTCTCTTGGCGTTTACATTACGATCGTTGCAGAGCTTCGAGCTTAAGGACGGTGTCTACTAATACCGAGGTATTTCTGCGCGGTTTATGACTATGCGGAAAAAGCAGACCTTAGCAAGAGATATTGAAATCCAAAAGCAAATTTTTTTTAGAGATAATTAAGCAACAATTGTTCCTAAAAGCAGTAAAATACAAAGCAATGTATATATAGGAATGATGATTATTCTAGAAAGTGACGCAGGCATTCATTCACCAGGCTGGAAATATACCATCACATTTCTTTCATATACCACACGTTCGACATTCAAATCCTGGCAGTATGCAGGATGTTTGTCCCATGAACCTAGTTTAATGGCCTTAGCTCCCACGAGTCTAGATCTCCTGTAGCTCAGAAGTAGAGCATCCGAACTAGTAATCGGAAGGTCTTAGGTTCGACTCCTGATAGGAGCACTCGGATTTCTTTTTTCCGAGTATGCCTGCGTCACTTTCTAGAATAATCATCATTCTCATTCATTCACCAAGCTGGAAATATACCATCACATTTCTTTCAAAAGTATATATATATATATATTTTTTTTTTTTTTCAAATTGAAGCTTTATTAGCTCTGAAAAATGCATGGATACCCCCAATTTTCTTTTTGGATATCAAGGGCGCTTGCTAAGTTCTGCTTTCTCCACATAGTTTTAAACCGCGCAAAAATTTCCCTATATCAGTAGGCATCACCCATAGGAAACTCGAGTATCTCGAAATGCGCAGAACGTATGTGCAGTAACAAAAAGTAGGCACCGTCCTTAAGATGCTTTGCCCGGTAGTTCAGAAATTATTTGCACAAGGACCGAATTTGTTTTCACGAGCTTTTAGAACCCGTGACACTACAAACCCAGACACGGTATGCAAACATGAGTAAAAGTATTTCACCTGGTCTCTCAATGTGTCCAGTTCATCACAAATTAAAAAAAGTCACGTGAAAAGAGTGCAACATTTGATTGGTTACAAGCAAACAACTCCCGTCTTGTTTGACTGTCTTTCACACCTCAAATATGCGTTTTCCAGAAGAGAAACGTTAGCGAGAATAGAGATTAGATCTATTGGTCGCCCTCTGTTTGCCAACTGTTTTCGTGATGTTCACACGTGCCAACTCGAGCTTTTCAACTTTTGTTTGTTTGTGAAGGTGCCTTTATACAAGGGGTTATGTAATGATCTTGAGGCATGCTTTAAAAGATAACTTACAAAAAAAACTTGCATTTCAGCCAGAATTTATGCCGGGTTTGGACCTATTACAAAAGGTTAGAAAAAACTGATGTTGTTCCTTATTTGGAGTTAAGCTAATTTCTTTGGTTGGATATTTGTCTGCACAGTAAGTCCTTTTTTTTTTTAGCCACTTTGATCAGCCGAAACTAAGGATGGACATGCAGGCGTTCTTACCATTGCGCCATGTATGTATTAGGGACCTTAAGAACCACGACGGCAAAAACGTCCCTTGAAAACTGATGTGAGTTTGCTTTATCCTGCAAGTTCATCTTGCACGATGTAGCCAAGCCATCTACTGAATTAGTAGGAATTTGGAACGGCGTTCAACCTATGAAATAAGATTGAAAATTCCGTTGTCTGCTCGCGTTCCCAAAAATCTTGAGATTGGGTCGTTTCACGTTGCTGCTTTGCAGAGAACGGAAAAGAAATGTACACTCCAGAAACTACAGGGAGACTGGTATTAATAAGGGATTACTAGATCGTTTGGATAGACAGACGGAAATTCAGCCAGTAGCTGCAAGGTTTTTGATTAACAAACTATCTATCTATCTCTCGAAAAACTAAATTTCTCTGCAATCAGTTGTACAGGGAATACTCGTTAGCTGAAAACTATTCAACAAGAGGTAAGCAACTCCAGGTTAGCGCCGAAAAATGCACTTATTCGTCGGCGCGATGTCCACCCGTATACCCAAACGATCCCACAATCCTTTACTCGTATTAGTCTTCTCACAGTTTCTAGAATAGGAATTGTGACGCTTATTAAATCCTATTGTCTTGTGACGTTCTGGTTCGCTTCGCCGTTGTGGATCAAGGTCCCTATCATTGAACGAAGGAAGTCCACACCGGTGCAGGATGTTCTTGAAAGAGGGTATCAATTGATGTATTAATTAATTAGTTAATTTTATCTATTCATTTTTTGTTATAAAAAAGGACAAGACACACCGTTTTTCGTTAAAAACATTTATATCAGCTTCTCTTTTGCACCAGTTAAGTTCATTTAATTTCTTTTATATATTTATAAAGACACCGACACGTGTGCCATTCAAATGGCAACAAGTTACCCCTTTTTGGTTTGGTTTAACTTTTGAAATGACCCTACAATACTATTTCGCTTGTTGATTCATTGAGATCAGGTCACTTTAAAAGGTGTCAGTTTATTCTTACACAAAATTGACGAGACGTTGTTATGTCAATTCTGAGTTTTTCACTCTCCTTTATTCGGAAGCGGGGTGAAGACTCACTAACAAGGGATGGCGGATGAGCATAATTTTGTCGGCCTATTACAGACCCTCGTTATGAAGAACAATTCATTCTATAAATACTTCAGGGCTTGAGGAACTTTTTGCAGCTGTTTTTCTACTCTTTGTCGCTTAAACAGAGGTACACGAACAGTAAAGGAAACCAGTTTCGGTTTATCAGCGCAGTATTTCAATACAAACCGAACTTCAGAAGGGTCGAGCTCCCAGTTGTACATAAAAAACTCGTCTAAAAGCCCAGCAAAGTTTTTAGCATCCGGGAAATGCCCTCCTATCAACATTCGACCCCAGGCAACATTAAGCTTCGACTTGTGAGCATTGTTAAAACTCGCTTTCAAAAGACCATTTACATATATTTTCGCGTCACCAGATTCAGAGCTGTATGTAGCAGTCACGTGACTCCAAAGACCTTCGGGTATGACGACATCGTCTGTTTTTACATCAAAGATGACGCCACTGTTCGAGTTTTTGTGTCGCCAGAGAAGTTTCCCATTCACTACTTCCAAGTTGTAGATGTCATGCCATTCGTCGTTTTTATTGCTGACGGCTTGGAAGATAGAATGGCGACCCTTGGTTTGGTTTAAGCTGATCCAGGACGCTATTGATATCGCGGAAGTCGGTTTGTGGTGAAATGTTCGGCCGTCAAGGTACACTCCAGGCATTTTGTCGCTTGATGCGTCTAAGCATGCGCCGCATTTGTCACAACCGCTGTTCAGTACGTGCGCTCCTGGAAGAAAAAAATATTTTTAGATAACATCGTTTACAAGATTTATACTTGGGGAATTTAACAAGAGAAAGACAAAGGATTGCGAAATTCGTGCATCGTGTGTGACGCGATATGAACAGTTTCTTCTTCAGTCTTATTCGGTTATTAGTTTTATAGAGTTTTGACCGAATTAGTAAATTGTTATACTGTAAGTCCTTAAAATACTTTTCGTTTTTCCTACGAAGGTTTCCATTGATTCAAGGACGATTGATTGAAGTTAAAGGTTGATGATCATTGTTAAGCACTGACAAAAACGTCGGCCATCAAAGCACTCTCTTGTGCTACGAATCGTCCACAGAAAAAGTACGAAAAAAGAAAAAAGCTATGTTAATTTTAGTCAGCATAAAACCATTTGTCGCCGTATTATCTGGTGGGTTGTTTTCATCTTTCTGCCACAGATTAAATATTAGGGATAACTATTCTATAACTGTAATCTGAGAATTAGTTGTAGTGCTTACACTAAGACAATTTATTATTTAGTTTGTAAGTTTGTTGCTATTAAACGATAATAGAAAAATACAAGTTTTATCAGCCCAGCTAATATACAAGTTCCCATATCACTTGCCTCCATTGATAGTAGCATTGTTGTCAAGGCCTGATTGGTCCATAAGTTGATGAGTGGTCGTGTTGACCTTTTGGAATCCAAAATGAAGAACCATTCTGTTAAACTCGCACTTTCTGTAAAGAACTCTAACTTCTGCAGGAGAAATCACGCGATCAAACATAAACACGTCATCTAAGAAAGAAATGAACTTGTCGCCAAATTTCTGTCCCATGCCAGTAGCCGTAAAATCATCCGGTAAACCTTGGTTTTTCTTTCCAACTGTTTCGGAGATGAGTTTTCCATTGACATAAACTCGCGCAATGCCGTCGTTTGAATCAAATGTTCCCGCTAAATGAATCCATTGATTCTTGGGTACTTTCACCAGTTTTCCGCCACTGTGCTTGGTATGTGATCCCGCTGCGGGTGATCCCGCGTCTTTATCACCTACATCAAACCAGCGAACAAGACCAGGCTTGCTGGATTTAACCCACATAGCAATAGAAGCTGCTTTAGTCGGCTTTCTTGTAAAATGTTCCGCTTTATACATCACTTCACCCTGCTTTAGAATTGCCACTCGTCCACAAGAGCCTGGGATAAAACAGCAATCCTTCATGTAACTCAAGAACAAATTTTCACTTGTTTGGAGTAACATTAATTCTAGAGTTCAATTTCTCCTGAAGAATTACAGGGGATCTGCACTCATATATAAACTGCGTTTTAACGGGGCACTGTCACGATGATATTGCTGTATTTTGGTCAAACCAGATCAAATATTTCAAGTAAAAATCCATCTCAATCCTGATCATCCGGAACCAAAAGTAATAATAATAGCTCTAGTCTCCGTGCACTGGAAAGGGAATTGTTGACAAAACTGAAACAATATGCTAACGTTTCCATCCATAAAAACATATTTTTGGCCATTCAAAGTAACACTACTAATAGATGACATCGCGAATTAAATAAACAGACTCAAACTTCCTATGAGCATATTGAAACTTACTGTATTATAACTGAAGGGCGACCTTTGAATGGCCAGGTCTACACCATAACGTTTTCAGAACTTCCGTTTCTTATTTCTCTGAAATTACCGAAATAATTAAGTCCACAATACGTTTCTGTTTAGTTCTCGTTCTCTTCATAGCGAGTTCTAACTCTGTTTTCATTGGGCAAAAACATAGCAAAATATTTCCCTTCACACTTCAACACAGGTGTTTGTGCAAATGTGGTAACGCGTGCTATGTTTCTTTATCGCTAAAAATTATTCACATGTGCCATGTCTCTTTCTTGCTAAAAATTATTTCGCGCACTAAATCTTTCTATCGCTAAAAATTATTTTCAGGAGCTACCTTACTTTCTAGCTAAAAATTATTTTTCACTATATCTCTTTATCGAAAAAAATAATTTTCGCGCACTATATCACTTTATCGCCAAAAAATTATTTGCGCACGCTACGTCTCTCTATTGCTAAATATTATTTGCGCGTGATGTCTCTATCGCTAAATATTATTTGCGTGCGCTATGTCTCTATCGCTAAATATTATTTGCGCGCGTTACGTCTCTCTATTGCTAAATATTATTTGCGTGTGCTATGTCTCTATCGCAAAAAATTGTTTGCGTATGCCGTCTCTATCGCTAAAAATTTTATGCGCACGCTATGTCTCTCTATCGCTAAATATTATTTGAGCGTGTTATCTCTCTATCGCTAAATATTATTTGCGCGTGCAATGTCTCTATCGCTAGATATTATTTGCGCGTGCAATGTCTCTATCGCTAAATATTATTTGCGCGTGCAATGTCTCTATCGCTAAATTTTTATTTCCGCGTGCAATGTCTCTATCGCTAGATATTATTTGCGTGTGCAATGTCTCTATCGCTAAATATTGCTTGTGCGTTCAATGTCTCTATCGCTAAATATTATTTGCGCGCGCTACGTCTCTCTATTGCTAAATATTATTTGCGTGTGCTATGTCTCTATCGCTAAAAATTGTTTGCGTGTGCTATGTCTCTATCGCTAAATATTATTTCCGCGTGCCGTCTCTATCGCTAAAAAATTTATGCGCACGCTATGTCTCTATCGCTAAATTTTTATTTGCGCGTGCAAGGTCTCTATCGCTAAATATTATTTGCGCGTGCGATGTCTCTATCGCTAGATATTATTTGCGTGTGCAATGTCTCTATCGCTAAATATTGCTTGTGCGTTCAATGTCTCTATCGCTAGATATTATTTGCGCGTGCTATGTCTCTCTATCCCTATATATTATCCGCGCGTGCAATGTCTCTATCGCTAGATATCATTTGCGCATGCAATGTCTCTATGGCTAAACATTATTTGCGTGCGCTATCCCTCTATCGCTAAATATTAATTACGCGCCCTGTCTCTATCGCTAAGAATTATTTTTGCATGCTATGTCTCTATCGCTAAATATTATAAGCGAGTGCTGTGTCTCTCTATCGCTAAAAATTATTTGCACGTGCTATGTCTATTTAACACTAAATATTATTTGCGCGTTCTATGTCTCTATCGCTAAATAATATTTGTGCGCGCTATGTCTATCGCTAAATATTATTTGCGCGCGCTATGTCTCTTTATCGCTAAATAATATTTGCGCAAGCTATGTCTCTATCGCTAAATAATATTTGCGCAACCTATGTCTCTATCGCTAAATATTATTAGCGCGTGCTGTGTCTCTCTATCGCCAAAAATTATTTGCACGTGCTATGTCTATTTAACACTAAATATTATTTGCGCGTCCTATGTCTCTATCGCTAAATAATATTTGTGCGCGCTATGTCTCTATCGCTAAATATTATTTGTGCGCGCTATGTCTCTTTATCGCTAAATAATATTTGCGCAAGCTATGTCTCTATCGCTAAATAATATTTGCGCAACCTATGTCTCTATCGCTAAATATTATTAGCGCGTGCTGTGTCTCTCTATCGCCAAAAATTATTTGCACGTGCTATGTCTATTTAACACTAAATATTATTTGCGCGTCCTATGTCTCTATCGCTAAATAATATTTGTGCGCGATATGTCTCTATCGCTAAAAATTATTTGCGCGCGCTGTCTCTTTATCGCTAAATAATATTTGCGCAAGCTATGTCTCTATCGCTAAATAATATTTGCGCAACCTATGTCTCTATCGCTAAATATTATTTGCGCGTGCTATGTCTCTATCGCTAAATAATATTTGCGCGTGCTGTTTCTATTGCTAAATATTATCTGCGCGTGCAGTGTCTCTATCGCTAAATATTATCTGCGCGTCCTATCTCTCTATCGCTAAATATTATCTGCGCGTGCTATCTCTCTATCGCTAAATATTATCTGCGCATGCTATGTATTTATCGCTAAATATTATCTGCAAGTGCTATGTCTCTATCGCTAAATATTATTTGCGTTCTGTTTCTGTCGCTAAATATTATTTGCGCGCGCTATGTCTCTATCGCTAAATATTATTTGCGCCTGCTCTCTCTTTATCGCTAAATATTATTTGCGCATGCTGTTTCTATCGCTAAATGTTATTTGCACGTGCTATGTCTCTATCGCTAAATATTATTTGCGCTTGCAATGTCTCTATCGCTAAATATTATTTGCGCGTGCTATGTCTCTATCGCTAAATATTATTTGCGCGTGCTGTTTCTATTGCTAAATATTATCTGCGCATCCAATGTCTCTATCGCTAAATGTTATCTGCGCGTGCTATCTCTCTATCACTAATTAATATTTGCGTTCTGTTTCTGTCGTCAAATATTATTTGCGCGTGCTATGTCTCTATCGCTAAATATTATTTGCGCGTGCTCTCTCTTTATCGCTAAATATTATTTGCGCGTGCTGTTTCTATCGCTAAATATTATTTGCGCGTGCTGTTTCTATCGCTAAGTATTATTTATGCGTGATGTTTCTATCGCTAAATATTATTTACACTTGCAATGTCTCTATCGCTAAATATTATTTGCGCGTGCTATGTCCCTAACGTTAAATATTATTTGCGCGTGCTTGGTCTCTATCGCTAAATATTATTTGCGAGTGCTGTTTCTATCGCTAAATGTTATTTGCGCGTGCTGTCCCTAACGTTAAATATTATATGCGCGTGCTGTTTCTGTCGTTAAATATTTTATCTGCGCGTGCAATGTCTCTATCGCAAAATATTATTTGCGCGTGCTATCTCTCTATCGCTAAATATTATTCGCGCGTGCTATCTCTCTATCGCTACATATTATTTGCGCGTGCTGTTTCTATCGCTAAGTATTATTTGCGCGTGATGTTTCTATCGCTAAATATTATTTGCGCGTGCTCTTTCTATCGCTGAATATTATTTGCGCGTTCTGTTTCTATTGCTAAATATTATTTGCGCGTGCTATGTCTCTATCGCTAAATATTATTTGCGCGTGCTCTCTCTTTATCGCTAAATATTATTTGCGCGTGCTGTTTCTATCGCTAAATGTTATTTGCGCGTGCTATGTCCCTAACGTTAAATATTATTTGCGCGTGCTGTTTCTGTCGTTAAATATTATCTGCGCGTGCAATGTCTCTATCGCAAAATAATATTTGCGCGTGCTATCTCTCTATCGCTAAATATTATTAGCGCGTGCTATCTCTCTATCGCTAAATATTATCTGCCCGTGCTATCTTTCTATCGCTAAATATTATTTGCGCGTGCTGTTTCTATCGGTAAGTATTATTTGCGCGTGATGTTTCTATCGCTAAATATTATTTGCGCGTGCTGTTTCTATCGCTAAATATCACTTGCGTGTGCTGCTTCTATCGCTAAATATTATTTGCGCGTGCTGTTTCTATCGCTAAATATTGTTTGCGCGTGCTATTTTTCTATCGCTAAATATTATTTGCGCGTGCTATCTCTCTATCGCTAAATATTATTTGCGCGTTCTATCTCTCTATCACTAAATATTATCTGTGCGTGCTGTTTCTGTCGCTAAATATTTTCTGCGCGTGCTGTCTCTATCGCTAAATATTATTTGCGCGTGCTATTTCTCTATCGCTAAATATTATCTGCGCGTGCTGTTTCTCTCGCTAAATATTTTCTGCGCGTGGTGTCTCTATCTCTAAATATTATTTGCGCGTGCTTTCTCTCTATCGCTAAATGTTATCTGCGCGTGCTATCTTTTTATCACTTAATATTATTTGCACATGCTGTTTCTATCGCTAAACATTATTTGCGCATGCTGTTTCTATTGCTAAATATTATTTGCGCGTGCTGTGCATTTATCGCTAAATATTATCTGCGCGTTCTATGTCTCTATCGCTAAATATTATTTGCGTGTGCTATGTCTCTATCTCTAAATATTATTTGCGGGTGCTATGTCTCTATCTCTAAATGTTATTTGCGGGTGCAATGTCTTTATCGTTAAATGTTATTTGTGCTTGCTATCTCTCTATCACTAAATATTATTTGCGCTTGCTATCTCTCTATCGCTAAATGTTATTTGCGCGTGCTGTTTCTATCGCTAAATATCATTTGAGCGTGCTGTTTCTATCGCTAAATATCATTTGCGCGTGCTGTTTCTATCGCTCAATATTATTTGCGCGTGCTGTTTCTATTGCTAAATATTATTTGTGCGTGCTGTTTCTATCGCTAAATATCATTTGCGTGTGCTGTTTCTATCGCTAAATATTATTTGCGCGTGCTGTTTCTATCGCTAAACATTGTTTGCGCGTGCTATTTCTCTATCGCTAAATATTATTTGCGCGTGCTATCTCTCTAGCGCTAAATATTATTTGCGCGTGCTATGTCTCTATCGCTAAATATTATTTGCGCGTGCTGTTTTTATCGCTGAATATTATTTGCGCGTCCAATGTCTCTATCGCTTAGTATTATTTGCGCGTGCAATGTTTCTATCGCTAAAGATTATTTGCGCGTGGAATGTCTTTAACGCTAAATATTATTTGCGCGTGCTATTTGTTTATCGCTAAATATTATCTGCGCGTGCTATGTCTCTATCGTTAAATATTATTAGCAGGTGCCATGTCTCTATGGTTAAATATTATTTGCGCGTGCTGTTTTTATTTCTAAATATTATTTGCGCGTGCAATGTCTCTAGCGCTAAATATTATTTGCGCGTGCTGTTCCTATCGCTAAATAATATTTGCGCGTGCAATGTCTCTATCGTCAAATAATATTTGCGCGTGCTATGTATTTATCGCTAAATGTTATATGCACGTGCTTTGTCTCTATCTCTAAATATTATTTGCGGGTGCAATGTCTCTATTGTTAAATATTATTTGTGCTTGCTATCTCTCTATCGCTAAATATTATTTGCGCTTGCTATCTCTCTATCGCTAAATGTAATTTGCGCGTGCTGTTTCTATCGCTAAATATCATTTGCGCGTGCTGTTTCTATCGCTAAATATCATTTGTGGGTGCTGTTTCTATCGCTAAATATTATTTGTGCGTGCTGTTTCTATCGCTAAATATCATTTGCGCGTGCTGCTTCTATCTCTAAATATTATTTGCGTGTACTGTTTCTATCGCTAAATATTTTTTGCGCGTGCAATGTCTTTAACGCTAAATATTATTTGCGTGTGCTTTCTCTATCGCTAAATATTATTTGCGCGTGCTTTCTCTATCGCTAAATATTATTTTCGCGCGCTGTTTCTATCGCTAAATATTACCTGCGCGTGCTATGTCTCTATCGCTAAATATTATTTGCACGTGCTATGTCTCTATCGCTAAATACTATTTGCGCGTGCTTTCTCTATCGCTAAATACTATTTGCGCGTGCTGTCTCTATCGCTAAATATTATTTGCGCGTGCTGTCTCTATTGCTAAATATTATTTGCGCGTGCTATGTCTCTTTCGCTAAATATTATTTGCGCGTGCTGTTTCTATCGCTAAATATTATTTGCGCGTGCTATGTCTCTATCGGTAAATATTATTTGCGCGTGCTTTGTCTCTATTGCTAAATATTATTTGCGCGTGCTATGTCTCTATCGCTAAATAATATTTACGCGTGCTTTGTCTCTATTGCTAAATATTATTTGCGCGTGCTATGTCTCTATCGCTAAATATTATTTGCGCGTGCTGTTTCTATCGCTAAATATTATTTGCGCGTGCTATGTCTCTATCGCTAAATATTATTTGCGCGTGCTGTTTCTATCGCTAAATATTATTTGTGCGTGCTATTTTTTAATCGCTAAATATCATTTTCGAGTCTTGTCTCTATCGCTAAATGTTATTTGCGCGTGCTATGTCTCTCTATCGCTAAATATTATTTGCGCGTGCTATGTATTTATTTCTAAATGTTATATGTACGTGCTATGTCTCTATCTCTAAATATTATTTGCGGGTGCAATGTCTCTATTGTTAAATATTATTTGTGCTTGCTATCTCTCTATCGCTAAATATTATTTGCGCTTGCTATCTCTCTATCGCTAAATGTAATTTGCTCGTGCTGTTTCTATCGCTAAATATCATTTGCGCGTGCTGTTTCTATCGCTAAATATCATTTGTGGGTGCTGTTTCTATCGCTAAATATTATTTGTGCGTGCTGTTTCTATCGCTAAATATCATTTGCGCGTGCTGCTTCTATCTCTAAATATTATTTGCGCGTGCTGTTTCTATCGCTAAATATTATTTGCGCGTGCTGTTTCTATCGCTAAATATTGTTTGCGCGTGCTATCTCTCTATCGCTAAATATTATTTGCGCGTGCTATCACTCTAGCGCTAAATATTATTTGCGCGTGCTATCTCTCTATCGCTAAATATTTTTTGCGCGTGCAATGTCTTTAACGCTAAATATTATTTGAGCGTGCTTTCTCTATCGCTAAATATTATTTTCGCGTGCTGTTTCTATCGCTAAATATTACCTGCGCGTGCTATGTCTCTATTGCTAAATATTATTTGCACGTGCTATGTCTCTATCGCTAAATACTATTTGCGCGTGCTTTCTCTATCGCTAAATACTATTTGCGCGAGCTTTCTTTATCGCTAAATATTTTTTGCGCGTGCTGTCTCTATCGCTAATTAGCATACCTCAGTGACCGACTATCGCGTAACACGCAATCTGATTGGCTACACAGGTGCCGTCTATCGATCGATAGACGGCAGTTTGTCAGAGCGCGCGCGATTTAGTATGCATCATTGCACCAATATATCAAAATTTATGAAATAAAAAAAAGATTTTTTTGCTTCATAGATCGATCACTGAGGTATGCTAAAACAATTAGACGGCTCGCTCTCGGTTTCTATCGCCTTTGATAGTTGGCTCGGGGCTTCGCCCCTCGCCAACTATCAGCCGATAGAAACCTCGAGCTCGCCGTCTAATTGTTAAATATTATTTGCGCGTGCTGTCTCTATTGCTAAATATTATTTGCGCGTGCTATGTCTCTTTCGCTAAATATTATTTGCGTGTGCTGTTTCTATCGCTAAATATTATTTGCGCGTGCTATGTCTCTATCGGTAAATATTATTTGCGCGTGCTGTCTCTATTGCTAAATATTATTTGTGCGCGCTATGTCTCTATCGTTAAATATTATTTGTGCGCGCTATGTCTCTATCGCTAAATATTTTTTGCGCGTGCTATGTCCCTTTATCGCTAAAAATTAACTAGCGAGGCAAGATAGCACGCGGAATAATTTTTAACGATAACTAGTCATACAATATAGCGCGCGGAATAATTTTTACGATAACTATTATTCCGCGCGCTATGTTGATTCACTAGATATCGTTAAACATTTGTCCGCGCGCTATGTTCTTTACTTTTATCGCTAAAATTGTCTCGTGTAGCGTTATGTGCCATTGCACATTGCCATTAAGTCGTGCGCTATGTTGCTTTATTATATATCGTAAAAAATTTTCTTCGCGCTATGTTGCTTTACTAAACGTCGTTAAAAATTAATTCGCGAGCTATGTTGCTTTACCAGATGTCGTTAAAAATTAATCCGCGCGTTAGGTTCTTCACTAGATATCATTAAAAATTGTCTGCGCGCTATGTTCTTTACTAGACATCATTAAAAAATTGTCTGCGCGCTATGTTCTTTACTTTTTATCGCTAAAATTGTCTCGTGTAGCGTCACGTGCCATTGTTCTGGTTTGCGTCTGCAAACAAACATGTATTTTGTCTTAATGCATTTCTCCCCTACATCTATCAACTCTGTCTTAATTATAAATTCACATACAAAACTTAAAATACAGAGAAGATTAATGCTATTGGTTTATTTCTTGGTTTTACTATATAAAGTGGCTTTGTTTTCAACTAGCTTAAAAATGAGGAACTGTTACTATACCCATTGTCCGATTTGATATTTCAGCTCCATTGACAAGACCGGCGTCATTTTTGTTGCCCGATTCGTCGTCTACAGTTTGTGCTCCAGGTTTCACAGGCTTCAGTTTATCAAAGTTTAGATGCATAACAGCGCTTTCAGCTAAAAAACAAAGGAAAATTCTTTTTGACATATATACGTACCAACATAAAAAAAAACATGACAGACAGAAGTAAAAGGCCGGGCATTTGCACGTTGTTTTAGCTTTGCAAGAAGACGCCAGTTATAAAGTTCAAAGACTGAAACTCTACTTAACCATTAAAGGAAACGAGCTCCAATCGTATCACGAACTAGCACGGATAATTGATGTCGACCATAACACATTTGGTCACAAATTTCTACGAAGAAAAATTCCGCACTTGTGGCGAAATTGTGTCTGGTTCACCTGCCATTTTGCCGTCGCTGAAAACTGCTGAGATGACAGTTAGTTGCAATTTAACAAACTGAATGTGGTTGATATTTTCAATTGTTTCAACTGAAATAAACTTTGAAGGTTTGGGTAATGTCATTTAGAGAGATTGAGAATCGCGTTTACGGCAAACGGCAAGCGTGTGATTCGCGTTTACGTTTGTCATTTCTATCGTTTGCCGTTTGGCATAAACGTTATTCTGTATCTTTATATTAGTGATTGATAGCGAGAGAACCAAGCCGATAAATGTTCAAAGTAGTTTTGTAACAATGGCAATTTGTCTTAAGTGAAAGGAACTTAGATTAATTTGTCAGGTTCACAAAACGAGATCATGAAAGTAGAACACTTAAAATGTTGTCTCCTTTGTTCCCAGATCGTTTAGTACCCTTTGAAAGGCATATTTAGGTCAGCTGATGCAGTTTGATCTTTTCTGGTGCTTTAACTGAAAAATTAAGTTGCAGAAAGTTTTAGGAAACGGAATATTATTTCCCGACTTTACGAGCTGTTGTTGGCTTTTACCCTTCCAAAATTCGACAGGAATAGGCTTTAAGTCTTCAGTGTTAAAAATTTTAAGCTGATATTTTGCCGAAGAAAACTATAGATTTTCTTTAAATTTAAATCCGAATTTCTGAGGCGATTAAGGCTATCCGAACAGATATCCACCGATATGATCCGTTGAGTTCATTTATTTGTGCATGTCTTCATTAGCTGCTGATTACCAGTAGTAAACAACTTACATAGTTTCTTGATGATTTCCTGTCTTAGTGTTTCTGAACTTGGCCCTGTCGATATTGAATAGAAAATATTGTTTTAGTTAACGTATTTACGATAATTTGCTACAAACGTTCGGTTTATCAAATCTTTCATCTCTTGTTCAATGATATTTCACAAATTCACTCTAATTTATTCATCCTCCACAGGCATATTCAGTACAAACTCAAAAACTTAATCTGCTCCCAGTTGGCTTGATAGCTCAGTTGGTAGAGCACTGCACCTGTATCCCAGAGGTCATGGGTTCGAATCCCGTTCAAGCCTAACATTTTTTCAGGTATTCTTTTCGCAAACCTTTTAATGCGTTCATAACTGCGATGGTTACTGATATTTCATGTATTAACTCTAATTTATCATTATTACTCTTAATATTGCTATTTTGGCTCGAAAGTGAATGGGATGTGAAGCCACTCTAGTAAAGAACCTTGGCTCAAAAAGGCACGAAAGACCTTTAGCGTGTCTTTCTTACTATTCAGCGTGGGCATCGTAGTCTTATTTCCTTTATGAAATCAAATTATATTTCTGAAGCAAATGTGACAGTCTGACAAATTTTGATAAAAACACAATACTCCACGAAAAAGTCACTTCACAAATTCACTTTAAACTTTAATTTGAATGGTACTTTCGTTTAAAGATGAAAAGGTCAAAAAATTAAGTCAATTGTTAATGTTGAAATTGGAAAAGCTTTGTTCCGCTTCATTACAGACTAGTTACCTTGCTTGGGTGGAGCGACTGGAACACTCGCCAATTCCTCTGTGGTAGTTTCTGAGGATAAGAAAGTTACAACAGGCATGTGTTGAAGTAAACGTTATACATCGGTACAAAAATGTTGACTACTACTACAACAGTTGACCAGCTGTTATGAAATGTTCTATGATGCACTATCATCATCCCCGTCTATGAGAGATTAATGACCAAAGACAGCCTGAGTTCAGTTTTCAATCAACAGAAAAAGAGACGAAAGTTCCAAATGTGTTAGACTGAAAAAGATGAATTTTCGAGATCTTAACAAGCACTCCAAACCGGAGAAAATATATTGGTATTCTAGCACGAAATATTTCGGTTTACTAACTAAAAAGTTATTTGCACAAACACGACATTGTTGAAATTCTGACGACCTAAGCTATTTTTGCTTCTTCATTTTTAAGCGACTGCAAAACCCGTCTTGGAAAAAGAAGACTCCAAGTACTGTCTTTCTTTCGCTTCGTTTTCATTGAGGTCGATGTCCAGAGAAAGGAGATATAATCTACTTACAACGATAGTTATAGTTATGATAAAATAACAACCCTCAAGTAAATTAGTTCCACCGGCAGACAAGATGGTCACGTGTATAATGTGTTTCATCGCTTTCATCATGAGCAGATCAAGAAGATGACCGCTTACAAACCTTCTAAACCATCCCGAAGTTCCTCGTGCTTCTCGTTCTTCTCATCTTCTGTCTGGTGACCTCGTGAACTATCCTCCGACGAATCTGACTGTGTTTCAGATTCCGTTGGCTCTGTTTCTGATTCTGAATCATCTGATTCCTTTTGCTCTGGTTGGCTCGATTTGGTGCTTTCATCTAATTGGTCACTTTCCTTGACGTCATGAGGGGCGTTCTTTTCTGGTTGGTTAATCTCAACAGTATCGTCGTCCAAACTGGGTGCATGGTGCTTTGATGAGTGGTGATGATACCCGGGTGGCGTTTCGTACGAATCGTCCTTTATTGCGTTTTCGGTTGTGTCAACTGATTACAAAAGGAAACGATGTCCAGATATGAAAAAAAAAAACCACTTGTTTCTATAATGTTATGGAAGCGATAACAGAAAATAAAAGCACTAGAAATGCTGTCGAAACAAATAAACCGTTTAAGCCCCAGTATCAACATGCATTTTTTTTCTCAATGTTCTCGAGTGGATTTGTTTGAACATCAAGACATTCTATCCCTGGTGATCATTTTCTTTCTTCTACTGATCCATGTGTTTCATCCAGTAATGATATTGTAGGTTAATTTTCGATGTTGATCACTGGAGTTTCAAGGGCTACGCCCAATTGAAATGTTCCCATAGCTGTTATGAGCTCTCAGTCTTCTACTTCATGCAGCTCTTTGTCGTACTTCACTAAAAGGGAGTTGAAAGGTTGGAACTGTAATACTATAACCTGCAATAAACATAAATCGCCTACGTTTGGTTACGACTTTATTCATTCACCTGCAGCGTGCAATCCTTCATCATTTGACACTTCATCTCCTCCCCTGTTGTACCCAATGATTCCCTTTCCGTTTACTCGTCCCAGATCATTTTCGTTCACCCAATGCTGCCTGTGGTGGGCTCTGGGGCGATGGTGTCTCCTGCCTCCGGTGCTGTATCTCAGGTCAGTAGGGGATTGAGCAACATCCAGATTACCTGGTTGAGCAACGGAGTCCTCATCATCCTCGTCTTCTAAAAATGAAAGAAATTCATTTGATAACAAAAGGAATTCAACAACTCGTGATACAAAAACATTATATCAAATGTGCTACTATACAAAACGATATATGTAAGAACTAGAATGAACTGGAGGTTAAGCCATTGCTCACATCCACGAATGATTTGACCCTCATCTGAGTTAATTGACCGCATGAAAGTGGGGAGATTAACCATTAACTTTCAAAGGTGACCAAGCACAAACCTAACGTTCTTTTTCGTTTTCAAATTTACACATAAGGAATATTAAGTTTACCCGGGACCTTCAGAGGTGTCTCGCGTTTAAGCGATGTAGCGCGTCCAGTTTAAACTGTAGTTACCTAAACCCCTATATCAAATTAAAGCTTATAGAGCTGACTATCAAACCATACCAAGAATTTTGAAATAAAATAAGTTGTCGAATTTTTCACGACCTCTAATTGCGAGCGTCCGAATCACCTTTTTAAAGCTACAAGTCTAAGTGAATATTGTTTTTTGCTAATTTAATTTGCTCCTCAGTTTCCTGACCCAAAGCGCTAAAAAAACGTGCCTGCGTTTTGCCATATTCAATGGCAGTGAAAAGTTACAGAGCATTTTTGAAACAGGATGAAAAAAATGTGGAGTAATCGTACGAAAATCACTCTCGAAAAAAAATATTTCGAAAGAAAAAATTTGCAGACACGTTTTTGTTGTTTATACGTTAAACTAGCTAGTGTCCAAATTTGAAGGCAAACGAACAAATTCCTTTTGAGTTTTAGCTCTTTGAAGTGGCTCCTCCATGTGAAAAAAATTTATTCGAGAAAACAGCGCTAAAAATTCGGCAATTCATTTTATTTCAAAATTCTTGGTTTAGTTGGATAGCCAGCTCTATAAGCTTTAATTTGATATAAGGGTTCAGTTATCTACAGTTTAAACCGGACGCGCTACATCGCTTGGACGCGAAGACACCTCTGAAGGTCCCGGGTAACCTTAAACTGTTCAGTAGAATTCACTTCAATAGGTCGCCCCACATCCAAGTTGAGGCCACATTAACTGACTAAAGGCTTGTCTATGGGACTTAAATTCCGTGCAGATTCTTTAAGTTTATTGTAATGGCGGAAACTGTTATGTAACGGAAGCTTGTCCTCAGAAATCCGAGCTGTTGCTGACTTTCCGAAAAACCCAGCTTGCCTTATTTCGTTCTCTGAAGACATTTTTCTAGCTTTGAATTATTTTATTGCCATGTTACGTAAGTTTGTGGTGCATTTCAAACCTCCCTACAAAAAAAAAATAGTTTTAATTTAACGATAATGAGGAATTACTTCAAGAAAGCGAACCGTGGGTGTCCCTGTTCACCTTCTCTTGTTTGTTGTTAAAAAACGTTCAGTAAAGCCAATTGCCTCATACCTGAGGCATAATGAAATTTCCTATGTTTCCTTGGCTGAGCCCTCAAAATGTCAGCTCCCTCGTCCTCAGAGAAGTCATTATCTAGTCCCCACACCTTCTTGTCATTCTCGTAAGCAAACTTGTCATACTTTGGCTCGTCTGGAAGGTCATCTTCGGGTGCATAGTCATTTCTAGGAACGTCCCCTCGCGACACTACAACGAAATAGCATGATGCATCTAACAATGATTATTACTAAAAAAAAAACAGTTACACAACGGTAAAGTTTCTTGCAACAACATATTTTGCTGTATTGTAGCAACACTAGTAACCTTCATGTTTCATCAGTAGCCGCTATGGTAAAATGAATAACGGAAAATTTTGGAAGTCAATAAACAGGGTTTTTCTTCATCTTCTCGTAAGGTACCAATCAGAGAGGATTTCCCAAAGCAGTTGTTTAATTTTAAAGCTTAAATTGGACGCTGAAATCTCTTTAAGCTCCAGAAAAAGGCGAGTCGTTTTAACCAATCAACATGATCAACACGGCACAAGAACTAGTACTTAGAAACGCCACTGGCAAAGTGGCACTGTACAATTTTCAGCTACAGTAATAGCCCGCGTATAAGAACCTGGGTTTTAAGAACCTGTTAAGCTAAAATTTTCATTTTAAGCCCCCTCCACATAAGAACCTATTCAGGCTAAAATTTTAAGTTACGTTCTTATCAGTGAGGTTGCTGTGAAAGCGTATTGGTAGAAACTGCTGAATTAAGATCATTATCTATTTAAAAGTAACTTGACATAACTTTTTTTTTTTTCAAGCTTAAGTGGCCATGTTTTTTGTCTATTGTGTTTGCCATTATACTGTATTATGAGATGATATTTATAATATATATAGTATATTCAGATGAAATTCATATGAAAATATAAGAACCTATTTTAAGAACCTTGGTAGCCTAAATTTGCTTTAAGTACCATTTACATAAGAACCTATTTAGGCTAAATTAAAAAATTCAGGTTCTTATACGTGGGCTATTACTGTATGGGATTCTGGGACCTAATTCACAGAGCCCTCCTAAGTTAAGATGTATTCTAAGTATTGTTTCTTTACAAAAGTCTACTGTTGGACTAAGAATTGTTTATTGTTAGGTCTTAATCTACGAGGGATTCGTTGTTACGGGCATTTTTCAGTAAAAGTAGATTTCACTCAGTTTAGGAAATATCGGAGCGCCTTTGTAACCGTCAAGTAAAACACATAGGTGTTGAACACCTGCTGTTCTTTCCAATAAGAAACGAGCTTCAGTTTGTAAAGGCGCGAAAAGTAATTTTTTCAGAACTTCCTCTATTTGTTTACTAGTTTACGCAAGTGAAATTGAGTTGTCGAAATACTATTGGCTAAGGGTCTTATATGAGAAATGTTCTTCAGTAAAAGCTCCTGAGTTCTACCTGTAACAGAATGAGTCAAGATCTGCAATAAACGCTATGTTCCTGCGAAGAAGATCTGGTCCACTCAGTGATGTAAAAGATCCCGATAGGTAGCAGGGCACCTCTCTCTTAGCCACAGGGCTAAAATGCCCCAAAAGCCCCTGTTGCAAATGGTGGAGAAACCGTGATCTCAAGTTATCTTCACTAAAAGAACAACGATGAACAGAAACACCCGAGAAACTGAATGGAAAGGCCAGTCTCCCTCAGAGACGACCCTCTTTTTTGAGTGACAACCGGACAGTCAAAAGAACTTCAACAAGGATTAGCGGTACAATTCCAAGTTAATAAGAAGAACAAAGACCAGGACATGTCACCAAAAGAAAAAGAGAAACAAAGGACTGTACTTGATATAACCAACAAGCCAGCATATTCAGGCAGTTTTGCTATTCTTCCCTGTAGAGAGGATAGGATTACCTCCATCAACTTATCTGATCATTGAGGAGCAAAGTGGAACACAGATGAAGAGTAAATAGATTGGACCGCATTTCAAATGAAAGATTTTTTTAACCTACAAACAGCAGCCTTCAAGTTCGTTTGGTTTTTGAAATTGACGGTAGTGTTGTCGTTACGTTTTCAACAGAAAATGGAGTCGCATTCTAACGTTTTGAAAGAGTCGCGATTTTTATGACATTATTTACAGTATTTATTAGCCGCGAGTGCCGTCGTTTTATTGTGTTTATTGAGCGCCAAGAGAAGCCCACGTTTCCAGGACGCCGAGAGTCCATGTTTCCCAGTCATGAATGTCTGTTGGGTTTAAATGAAGAATTCAGTCGCTACATAAGTTTGAGAATACATGATACTTTCCGATCGTTTAAGTTTCAGATAAAATTAAGGTTTGTTTATTTGTTAAGAAAACTGAATGTGTAATGTTATCTTGTTTTCCGAACTTTAAAGTTCAGGTTCATTGCTTAATTAATACAGCTGAGGACAGCTGAAACTAAGAAGGGAGGAATGTTACGGGACATTTTTCACTAAAAGTAGATTTCACTCAGTTGAGGAAATATCGGAGCCTTTGTAACCATCAACTAAAACACATAGGTGTTGAACACCCGCTGTTCTTTCCAATAAGAAATGAGCTTCAGTTAAAGGCGCGGAAAGTAATTTCTTTAGAGTTTCCTCAATTTGTTAAGCTTACGCAAGTGAAATTGAGTTGTCGAAATACGAAATGAGCTTCATTTTGTAAAGGCGCGAAAAGTTATTTCTTTAGAATTTCCTCGATTTGTTTAGCTTACGCAAATGAAATTGAGTTGTCGAAATACTATTGGCTACGGGTCTTATATGAGAAATGTTCTTCAGTAAAAGCTCCTGAGTTCTGTCTGTAAGAGAATGAGTCAAGATCTGCAATAAACGCTATGTTCCTGTGAAGAGGATCTGGCCCAGTTGATGTAAAAGATCTCCCGGTAGGTAGCAGGGCACCTCTCGTTTATCCACAGAGCTAAAATGCCCTTAAAGCCCCTGTTACTTATCCTAAGTATTGTTTCTGAACAATAATTGTCTATTGCTATACCAACAAAAGGATGTTATAGACAAACAGTACTTAGGACACGCCTGAACTTAGGAAAGCTTCGTTAATCTGGGTCCTAGATGCTCAGTTCTTACACGCCAACACCTTCCCCCTTTCTTCACACCCTCCCCCCCCCCCCCCCTCCACCACCCCCAGACACCTTCTTTTACTGGGAAGAAAAAAAGTCGAGTTAGCTATCAGTGGTTGGACTGGCTGCCGACAATCCCACCGCTAAAGAAACGTTTTCGTCTCTTGAGAGAACAAAGTATAATTTATTATTTTAAATAAACAAATTAAAAGACACTAACTCTCGCTCCCAAAAATATCATCTGACAAGTGCGACCTTGAGTTCACATCCTCAAAATCTTTGTACACTTGACTCGCCGTGAGAAAACTCGGGATCTTCTTAGGCGCTGCCATAGGAACATCAACGGTTATGGGCGGCAAGTGAGCTGGATCAATGGACCTCATGTCGTTCTGGGAATAGCCAGGCATGTTTAGAGATGTTCGATCAGGCAGGACGTGTTGGTATGGACTCAAACCTATCATGTTACCGAGTTGATTTAACTGTCCAGGTGAAGTGCCAAATTGAAGTCCTTGGTCCTGGGTTTGCTGGGGTGTGAATATAGACTGTGGGATCTGGTTGAATGCTTGTTGTAATGGAAGTTGAGAGCGTACGTCTGTAAGGGAAAATGAAAGAGACATTACGTGTTTTAACCCGTTTATCAAAGGACGTGGTGTGTCAAGGAAAGACAGACCTCACAGGACTAAACCGAAAACTTGTCTAGTCAGCGAAGTCGCTTTAAGTGGTCGAACACTCTCTGCCTCGCACCCTCTCTCTCTCTCTCTTTATCTCTCCCTCCCGCCTCACTTTGAACTGAAGAAAGAAACTGGAGGGAGGACGTTTTCAAGTTCGTTCATTTCATGTATTTATTGTGGCCGTTATCCAATTCCCTGACATGAAGCGGCTACCTAAACTTTCAACTTTGTTACTGCTGGCTATTGTTAATGAAGCAAATTAACAAATGCAAGTTGCTAAGAACTACAGTTTAGTGGTCAAAGTTCAACAAAATGCATCATTTTGACGCAGTATGCCCTTAAATCCCTAACAAGGTCTTCATGCCACTTCATTCCGCTTTACGAGAAAACTTCTATCAGATGATCATAAAATGAGAACCTGAGGTCAATGCGTTTACATGTTTAATGTAATATCTTGTGGCTGAAGAGACTACCACAAAACCATCCAAAGACCAATGAAGAGAAAGGCCAACAATGGCTTACGCTTGAGAGAGGAGCAAACAGCTTGACTAACTTCTATTTGACAGATAGACTGCAAGACAGTTGTTGTTGTTGTTGTTGTTGTTGTTGTTTTTTTGTTTTTTTTTTTTCATTCTAAATTGACGTAGAGATACACGAATCGCCAAAAGTGGGAGATCACCAAGCGCGAAATCTTTAAAAATGTTTCGTTTGGAGACCTCTTGTCCGTTTCTACAACGGACCAAAGTAGAAATTACTGAACGTTTTGCAGGGTAATAATTCACAAAGTATTTAGTGTTACCTTGCTGTCCTACCAGTGACATGGGGTCTATCACTTGGGGAGGTTGGACGAGCTGTGGTAAGAGACTTTGGAGCGGCTGAGTGGGTAGAAACGGTTGGACAGGTTGCTGTAACTGTGGCATCTGTGGCAAGTTTGGAAGAAGCCCTTGGCCTGTCAGCTGACCAGGAAGTAGTGCCTGGCCAAACTGCTGTGGATAGTTGTTGGTTTGCATGAGTGGTACCGGAGCAAACATTTGTCTTCTTTCTCTGGCATGAGCAGGCTGTAAATCTGCCTTGTGCTTGTTAGGCAAATGGGGAAAAAAGTATGTTTTGCCCTTCTTCCTTGATTTCTTGTAAAACTGCGTTAGTCCAGATTTGGGTTGACCTTTGCCATCTTCTGAAATTCGAAATGCAGACAACCTTTGTCTACTGACGTTTGGTTTTACATCTTTTCTTTGTGAGTTGTCCTCTGCACGTCCTGTCCAAATCTTACCCTTCCGTTTCCCAGAAGGTATAAATCCTATCTGCGTTGGAACTAGAGGTGCTCCTGTTGGTAGATCTGTCTTCATTGGCAACGTCTTAGCTGGAATAAACCCAGACTGAGTTGGAACATAAGGCGTTTTAGTAAAAACCGATTTGGTGGGCATGGTGGGTGGAATGAACGCCTCTGAGGAGGACAATAATCTGTTTTTACTGGAAGTTGGTCTGACAATTTGTTTGTTCTGGTAGAAAACCTTGGCAGTTTTTGCGATCCTTCCAGATTGTGTTGGAACAATGACGGGAACAGTTGAAGATTGTTTTTCAGCATTACTTTGCGTCTGTGAATGAATTTGCCCTGCCTGGGTGGGTAAAATAGCTGGCACATCTGTCTGCTGAGTGTCTGAAGATTTAGAAGGCGTTGTCGAAATGCTAGTCTTGGCAGCCGGTGTAGACGAAGGTTCCAAATGATCACCAAAAGCACTTCCAAGGGGTGAGAAAATATGTGCTGGAAGAAGTTTAGCACCAGATTCCTTTAAATATCTGAACCCTGGGACTTGTTTTTCTGGGTTATTTGACCTTGTCCGCAACACGCCTGATGTTTTGGTGTACCTTGGTGTGTTACCAATTTGCTTTATCGATGACCTTTCACCAAGCATGGAATCCACTTTTTCTAAAGAAGCTAGTAGTTGTTTCTCAGCTGCACGTTGCAAATCTGCAGTGATTTTGTCCGGACTAAGGACCGAGGATTTTAATTTTCCAAGCACATCCTTAGTGTGTAGCTTTGGAGCCAAAGAAGCTAATTTACGTAAGGCTCCATTGTCATGCAGCAATGCCGACAATGATGACTGCAAAGACGCATTCCACTTGATTTTCTCAAGGGGTGCTTTAAATGCTGATAACTGTGGATATAGAGTTTGTAGATATTCTGCTGCGGTATATGGTTTCTTTAACAATTGGTCACTTTTCGAACTGTAAACTGTGCTATTGTCCAAAGAGGTGTTCGACGTGGCCAATGACGCATTTGAAAACCTTTTACTCCCCGAATAATTCTGAGAGAAATTATTATTTTTCAAGTCATTTGACAAAACGGCTGTCTTTGTATTGTTTGAAGACGACGCTAAACTTTGATCATTTACTCTCGTGGAATTCACGTGAACGGAAGATGCGCTAGGTAAAGTAAGAGCTTTTCCAACTTTACGAAATGACGACGTACTATTTTTCTCCTTTACCAACGGTTTTGTTAGTAGAGAAAGTGATGGCTGTGATTTCTGCTTATGCATGCTAACTGGTCGTGCCTGGTCCAGAAGGAAATTTTCGTTATTGTTCGTGGCTTGCTGTGGGCTTTTTTCTTGGTCAACCGGTGACAACCGGGATTCTTGTTTTGGCATGCCAGCTTGGTGTTCTTGATTCAGTAGAAACTGATAACTGGTGTTGTCTTTGTCGTTTTTCTTTCTGTTGGCATTCTGGAGCGGTTTCTCTTGGACAATGGGTTTGTTCTTCCAGTCCACGTTGGTCAGCTGGTGAGCTGTTGTCAGACCTTCTGAAACAGCTTGTCTTGAAGATGTGAGCATGTTATCTGTGGAATGTAACTCAGTTTTTAGACTTGTAAGGAAAACAACTTCAGACTTGAGGACACCGTAACATGTTCGTCTTTCATACCATAGATTTTAGGGCCTAAGTTGAGGTCGTGAAAGTGGTTAGTCTTTTGATGGATCCCCATGAACATTTCAATGAAAGCTATTGATTGTTTCCTTTTTTTGCAGATGAAAAGGTTTATTCCTGAAGTCAATTTAATTAATTCAGCGCTCTAATATCTAACATCTCACACGGTGAAATTCCGAAGATAAGCCCCCCCCTTCCCCCCACCCCCCAAATCTCAGATTTGGCCTACCTTCTTTCCAAGTGTCTTTTATTATAGCATTTGCTATGTCATTTTCGCTGTCCAAAAGAGGCTGGATTCTTTTTAAGTCTTCTTTCGATGGACCTGTATCCGCATACGTAGAATCTAAGTAAGGCGGAGTTTCCTGGCTCTCGTTGGGTTCAAAGTAATCTACCTTGTCAACGGATTGTGGGTTATGCAGTGAATTATACTGCCCTTGTAGGAATGCCAGGTTCTTAGAGCTCAGTTGATCCCGGTTTACTGCATCATCAAACATCTCGTTTGGAACAACAGGCATTGGTTGCGGTGAAAAGAACTGGTCTTGTCGTGTTAAGCTTGTTTCAGGTGATGTCATTTGGTTTGGATTTAAAGAAAGTGTACCTTCCCCGCCTGACAACTGTGTTTGAAGAAACGCGTTCTCCTCAGGTAATGCACCATTCCACGATGAGGGCATTAGATCCGACATAAAAGGAAGCTGAAATCTTTTTGTCTTCCCTGTAGATGATGGGAATATATCAAGATCACACACACACGCTATGTTCTAAAATTCTACAGCTCTACAGCATGTGACAGAAGTCTTGGAATACCCACAAATTTATCTGATTTTAGTTCTCCTTCTTAACAAAATATATTGCTAGTTAGAAAATCACTTTGTTATAACTAATGAGTTGGGTTGAACGGCAGAAGTCAACCGCTTTATAGGGAGCACTAGCAGCGCAAAGTGCCGAATGTGAGGACACCCTGCGGAAATTGCTTGCAGTCTATAAAATTACAGAGTCTCGATTATCCACGAGATTATTTATTACACAGAATAGAAAGACAGTTGTTAAAAAAAAACCAAAACATTACTATAGTGGCGAGGAGACCATGATTAAGGCTTGTGAACGCACATGCATTGAGATAAAGGTACAAATACGTTTTACAAGGAGGGAAGTTGAAAGTGTTTGTGTCAAAGAGTGATATAGCTATGGAATTGCATATTTAAATAAAACACGCCATCAAAGTTTGCAGGTCTACGGGCAAAAGGGAGTTTGGTAACTGTAATAGACTGGCCTACAGGTGGGCGTATGACTTAAAACTTAAAGAAAAAGTTCTTTGATTTAAGTGAATCTTTATCTTAAAGAAAAAATCTTCAATCTAAATAAACCTTTGTCAGTCGGTGTTGCTCTGTTCTTTTCCGTTATGGCATTTGCTGGCAATATGGCAGGCGCAGGAGCTATGAGGGGAGAGGGCGCAATGGCCCCTGCTGGAGGGACCGCACCAGCGTCAGGCACTATCCCAGATGGTAAAACAATAGGTGCTGGAAGAACGCTGTTGGATTCTGCCATCAGCACATCGGATGAACCCAAGTACATCTGACGCCTGACCGCATCTTGCAAACGAAAATAGCAATTGAAGATCTATTAGATGACAAGCACTTTTTCGAAATCTTTTCTCACGACAAATCATCGTAAAACTTAACTTATTGATCACATTGATTCTTCCTCTTAGCTTTCAAGTAAACAACCCATATTAACGCTTCAAGTGTCCAATGCGAGTTTGCAGACACCAGAAACTGAGTCGTTAGAAACGTTTGCGAGAAAAATACTATCTTTATGGCACGTTTTCTTCGAGAACACTTGGAATGGCGTTCGCACGAGTATTGTGTTACCTGTTCCAATTCCGAAATCATCTAATGGTATTCGGGGCAGAATGAATAAGATAAACAAGATTTCATTCTGTTTTCGGAATGGGTGTTTTCCTTTCTGTATTTTTCTAATCATTCCCTTCTCTTCATTTTCATTTCAGAAGAGACCAGAAAACGCGTCCTTTATTCTCGCAGACATTTTGACTTTTTTTTACTACCGCCGTTTGCCAAGGCTCAGGACGAGAGAGCGAAGCTGTTCCACAGAAAATCTGTCTTCGTACACTTCCAGGTCTCAGCAGACTAGGAGGAACAAAAGTTGAACCTTTCCAGACTAGTGTAGGCAGTTTCACTTTGCCCGGTTGAAAGAAAATTGAAAAAGAAATCTCCTGGAAAACTCAATACTAGCCCGGCGCTAGAAAGGGAAGGGAAGAGCTAGGGGAATATGGCACGTCTCTCAATATCAGAATTCTAGTTTAGCTGGCTTGGAGTAGGAGGACAGCTGGATTTGTACATCTCTCGTATCAACGTCTTACAATTGGTTTCTGCGACAATATTTCAACATACACATGCCTTGGAAAGAAACGTCTAAACAATGCGCCAAGTCTAAATCTGAGTCATCACGATGACACAAACCAGGAAATTAGCTTTGGCCAAGATGCACCTTACCTAACCTTGCAGATATCTTCAGATGTTTCAACCGGTGCCTTAATATATACATTCACCTGGATAGCTAGCTTTTGTGTGGCTCACTAGGAGAATATGCTAGCAGGCTAAAAAGGTCACTCAAACGACTCGTTGATTAGCTGGCTGGCTGGGAGACACAGTTGGGATGCTATGATGGAGAACAGCCTTTTTTCCGCTATAGATTTAAATGATATAGAAAAAGACGATGACCATTTCTGATCAACTAATTAGGCGTTTTCTGAGTGATATGGGTCACTTTGCCATCCCAAAAAGACTACAAATTTAGTTTGTCACGTGGCAACGACGGCATCGTAATTATTACCAATAGGCAGAAAAAGTTGTACTTTCCAAGGATATTACGCGCGACAGACATTAATTTTATGAACGAATCGGTCAATGACATTTAAGTGAACCATTTTCGCGAGTTTACAATAGTCAACAGACCACAGTGAATGTCTTTAACTGTGCCAAGAATCGCTTGATATAGAACACCATTACCTTTTTTGTCAATTTTAGGCTGCCTTCGGGCCTTAACGGCAAATTACCGCATATGTGGCACTTTGATTCCTGTCTATAAAAAATTACATGAATGACTTTTCTATAGTCTTTTGTAGACCTACCTCCACTATGAGCGTTTCCAGATAAAAATAAGGCGCCAAAGATGAGGATTAAACTGAGGAAGGCAGTATGCCAAGAGGATTTCTCCATTGCTGCAAGACGGTCACGTGACAACGTACACTAAGCAAAGAGAAAACGCACATTTACAATCTCATTCGGAATAACCTAGGTCAAGGCAATCACGTATAATTATGTTATTCAGACTGAATGCTAAAGAATGATTCAACCTGTCAAGACCTGGATTTAAACAAATGTCAGAAAGTATTGAATCTTATTATTGTTTAGCATTCTGTTGCATAACATCGGTAAATAGGCCATTTCCGAGATGCTTTGAACCTCATTACGAAAGCGAGGCTTTGCGTAAAACTTTTCATATGAAAATTAGTTTTGTTCGTATATGAATGAAAACTAATTTTCACAATAAAACTAATAAAAACCCTTACAACCTTTTGTAGATCCAGATAGGCTACTGCCACCTAGTGAAATTGCAGGATACTATTTGATTCCCTAAAATTTATTTGAAATTGCTTGTTGAGGGGACATATTGATTAAGTTGTCCTTCTACGCTGCCTTAGAAAAGGATTATCATCAATACCATTCCTTTACTGGCGCACCGAGTGTCTCAAAGGGCGGGAACAAACAGCATACGTAGAACGAACTTTAATTCTTTTCCACCTTCATGAATTCGAATGAATCATATTAAATGCAATTGGTGTTGCTTGTATTTTTGCTTTGTTGATCCTGTCCGTCAGACATAAAAGCACAGTCAAGATCGAAGGCCCGGTCCTTCACGACACACGATAAAACAGTGCTTAGGTTTTAGTCTTACAAATGGCCGGGGTTACGGCTCCAATAGCAACAAGCACAAAATTGTTTTGAAATTCACGGGATCCTAATTTGACCAAATTGTTCAATATTTTGTTGCGGGTAAGATTCAACTTTTGTCCGACAACAGGTATTTCACAGGTAACCGCAACAAATCTCACATAAATAACTACACGGCAAGTTCTGTAACGAAAAATAAAACTCTAAAGTTGGAGTTACTCACAATAAACTTGGGTTTCCACCATACTTCGCGTAAATCCCTTTGCGGTGTTTGCAGTGAGAAAACTTCATTCAGTCGCCATTTTGACTTCCTGTTGATTACATCACTTTAATTTCATTTATTTATTTGTTAGCGCTCGGCTGACTCGCGACGCTTTAACATCCGGGTTGTTTTCATTGGAGCGATTAAGTAGAACCTGGTACAAGGCTGAGTTGAAGCCTGCCCGAGCGGCCAATAAACAACTTAAAATTAAATGAGCTTGGTGACAATATTTCTCTCCACATTAACAAACAATGGCAAATCAGATCGGCGGGTAAATCCACTCAGCCGAGAGTTTACACTTTTAATTATTTCAATCTCAACGTTTTTTTGATTTACCAAAGTTCTTCTTGTTGAAAATCAGATAGAAATAAATGTTTCAATAACAGTAGTGCTCTATTTCGTTGTAACTCTTTATCTTTTAAGTATTCCAAGTAAGAAACACGAGTTTCTGTTAGCTTATCAAGATTATTTTGACTGAAAATGACGCAGAGAGTTTTCAAAAATGCTCGAAGTAGTTGTCGAGGACGTACGCGTCTGTGAGTTTTGTTTAGAAGGTCACTCTTTTTCTAACGTTTTCTATTTTTCTTTATAAATCTACTCTCTTTTTCGTTTTCTTATTAGTCGAATGAGACCGTACTGAGAAAACAGTGTTTGTGCGGCTGATAGGTGATTGACTTATTTGACAAGTTCATACACACACAGTTCAGTAACTGCCGAATCACCCTTGTTGAATTGAGAGGAGATAATAAATAAATTCAAAACCATGAAAAAGGTAGCAGCAAAGCCTAGGAAAATCAGCACAAATAAATTAAATAAATAAATCACTTTATTTTTAAAGTGCCAATGAATTTAGCGCAGAGCACTATTAAAATTGGGGACACTTTTCAGATCGAATTGGAATTTAGAAGTGTTGGTTTTTGAGGAGAGGGGAAAACCGGTTAGTGTGTACTTCGGCTCCATTAATAACCAATGAACATAGACTGCTCGAGCTCCAAAAGATTTTCACCCTTTTGTTTTGACTTAGAATTCTTTATCTTTATTTTGAAATTAGCATTAAAAAAAAAATCATCGAACAACCGGTTGCCCATTAGCATGACATACACTCAATACAGTAAGAACAGCTTTGTCACAAGAAGGATTCGTGACTAGATCAACCTACTTTTTGAATAACATAATAGAAGCAAGTAGCCACTGTAGCTTTTTTGCGTCCTATATATTTCTTCACGCGCCTACCACGCAGATACCTCGTGAACAGCGCAAGACTGGAACCTACAATGGAAATGCTCGTACCCAGTTTGCAGGCCGTGCAATAATGACAACCATTGTAACCATTGTATCTTTTTGGAAATTCTCACGTGTATACATGTAGCGCGATTGCTCCTTTCAAAACAACAAAGAGTTTCTATAAAGGAAGAAATTTAGCTATTTGGAGATGTTAATCCAATGAATTCGATCGAATCTTGCTGGCTAATATTTTGACTTATCGTGTACTGGATGTCTATAAGCTCAAATTGGTTTTTAATATTGTACAGCAAAATATGGCGACAGTTGATGATGATTTAATGAAAAATGTTGATGCCGTGATAAAGAAATGGGAAGCTAAAGCTGGCCCGTCTAGTGTTGGTAACTATGCAGCTAGTGATACTGGAAATCAGCCTGGAAAGGAAGCATGGCAAGCATGGCACGACAAACATGGACAAGCACCACGCCGCCAGCCTTCAAAATACCGGCCAAAGAAGCGGAAACCCAAGGTTAGGCATTGATACAAAGAGTTACAGTTGCTTATAACTTTAGTACGCCTTCTAGATTTACGACTTTATTTATGACTTATGACCTTATGAAATCAGTGGTTTGCATTTGAACTACAATGAACGTCTCGTGCAAAATAAATGTTTGACAGTTGCAGAACTTTTCCAGCAATGTGATTGGTTTGCTTCTCAAGGTATACTACCTAATTTAGAAAGCCCACATTTTCAAAAGGAATAGGCAAATTTCCTTTGCTTTACTTTTCTTTGGGTAATAATTTGTTGACCCTTCCTCCTTTGGCTGAGAATTTTATTTAACAATTATTCCTACAAACACACATTGGATTTGAGATATCAAAGCAAACGGCCCGTTGAAGTTGGCTATGTAACCAGACGTAACTTATCGATGAAATCAACGAGTAATCAATGAGTAATCGAAGGGTAATCAGTTGATTAGTCATTGATTATTGCCAATGATCAAGTGAGTAATCGATGTATAAGTGATAGGCCAAAAAATTTTCAGTCATTGTTGCATCAATTGGTCATTGACCATACCCAATCGAAAATAAAGAAATGAAAACAATTAAAAGAAAAAAAAATACCAGATCGAAATAAAGAAATAAAAACAATTTCATTTTTACCCCAGCAGGAAAATTTGCCTTAAATTTACATGTAAATTTTCCAGACTCTTGTAGCCAGGAGAGCGAGACAGACAACTCGACCTTCTGAGCATTTCCTTTTTGGTAATTTTACCGTCCATCGAATCAAAATCAAATAATAATAAAAGAAACCAGCAGGGCATACAGACAGTTGTCAGATCTGACACAACACTTAGATCACAGCTAGTGCAACCTAAGGACACTGTTGATCCTGCAAAACAAGACGGAGTAGTCTACAAGATTCCCTGCAAGTGTGGCAAGGTATATATTCATTTGGAGAGACAGGAATTAAGACATATATGCATGAACAGAGTAAAGAACATGATAGAGACTTGCAGCTTGCTGGAACCCAATCCTCTGCCATTTCAGAATGCAGCAATGCGATGGGCCAATAGGGAGCTTAAGCACAGACGTTTGTGAACCACGGACGGCAACCGGAAGTCAAATGTTTCCTTTTTTGGCGTGGGTTTGCTCCTTACCACAGACAGGAAAAGCTATTGTTGATGATGCTTGTGGTTTGACGTTACAAATGCGATGGCGTGAAAATGCTCCAAAAAGGGAAAAATTCAATTTCCAGTTGCCGTCCATGGCTCAAAAACGTTTGTGCTGAAGCTCCCTACTATAGACTTCACACTGACAGCATCAACAGAGATAATGGAATTGAAATTCCAGAAACATGGATGCCCGCGATCAAACAACACAGCAGCCGATCAGTACCAAGGTGGACCCCCAAGAGAACAATTTCTAGTCTGAACAACAACCTGGATTGAAATTCTCCAATCAATAACAGCCTAAGAGAGGATCGTAACGCACCAATCAACAAACCAAGGTGCTACTTATAAGTGCTACGCAAACAGTCGACACGAGCACCTAATGAAGACCAGCAGCATAGTGGTCAAAACGTTGTGATCCAGATCTATGTGACTCAATCGTGAGACAAACGATTAAACTCAGCTGCATAATTGTACAAATGTAATCCCAGCAGTGTTTGATTTTTTCATTTGAATGTTGGTTCCTGTTTGAAGTATGGTACAATGTATATAAGAACAATAAGCTGTTCTTGGGTGGTTTCTCTAAAATTAAAATTATTTTTCAATTTTCTTTGTTAGCAAGCCGATTTCAGTTTCCAGCCATTGACAGAAATACGATTCCATGTACCATCGGCAGTGATTCCTGCTATGTACAAAATAAAGCGACCTGTAATGGGAGCAGCATGCAACAGGTGCTGCAAAGAGAGCAAGGTAGAACATGTTTGATATACTTGCAGTTATTTCTCAATTTTTGAAACATTATATCTTTGATATGTAATTATCACATCAATGTATAATCTGTCATCTAAAGTATGGGAATTTTCTTTTTGTCAGAAACTCTTTGAAGAGATTACACCTTCATGGGGAATGCATAACGTTCTAAGCATGCATATCTACCAAAAGTAAGTTCAGCCATACATTGTTTCACTACCAAAGTATTGCTGTCTTATTTAGATCTTTTAACTCTCATTAGACCATAAAACCATTACACAAGGTAATCTATTTATATTGACATTATTAATAGTATTGTTATAATAATTATTACTATCATTAACATTACAAAAGTGAAAAGGTGCTTGTCAGAACAATAATTTTCATTTCCTGAAAAATCCAACAACTTTGTTTTGTGGATAAGATTAAAATATATTTTTCACCTGTAAGAACTGTGAATATTAACAAGCTGTCATGTTTCCTGTCATATTTTGTCTACCTAATACACATACATGTATGCATATCCTTTGAGGTACTTTTACCAGTCAAAATAACAGTACTGTTAACAATTTGAAAGACCTAGTGCTAAGATCACCTGCAACTGAATGTAACAGTAGTGTAATATTACAATGGTCAAATAAAGTTGCTAACCTTCTCTTCTAGTGTGATATCAAACCAGGCACCAGTTGTTCAAAGTGGGGATAACTTTATCCAGTCATCCAGCAGATAAAATGTATTGGTTGGAGTACATACTCCGCTGGATAAAGTTGTCCACTCTTCAAACAATAATTTCCTGGGGTCCATTTCTCGAAGGTCCCGGTAACTTACCAGGCCCAATAAGTGATTTGGTCATAACTGTTTCTTTACAGAGGTCAATTTTTGATAACTTTGAATACTAAATTTTAAAATCTTAAAATCTATGAAAACATTGCCCAAATACCTTGTCTGTAATCATTGTGTAATCATCGAAAAAAAAAAATTTAAAAATATACTTATTGGGCCCGGTAAGCTACCGGGACTTTCGAGGAACAGGCCTTAGAGGACTTAGTTAACCCCTTAAAGGTATCACACATTATTACACTGTCACCTTTTTTTGTGAGAGTGCTTGGACCACTAGGGACTGGACAAGCACTTCATCATTACATGTATGTGTACACTAAATTATGTCTGCTGACTTCTATAGTATCATATTTATAGTATTGAAATGGGTGACTGTCTTACCCTCTTACCCAACTTTAATCTGTTTACTACTACAGGAAGAATTTATTGAAAAGAAGTTTTTGCCACGTTGCGTTTATGTGGGGATGCAAAATCAGTCATCAATACCCTGATGTCAGGACAAATGTCACACAATCAGCAAGGTATGTGTCACGAAAAGTGTCATGCAGTCAGCAAGGTGTTTTTAAGCATTGATGAAATGTCACCCTTGCAATCAGTGAGGTACATGTTTTAAAAATGTTGCACTATAAGCATGTTAATAAATATTATTGTTAAGAAAAATGCAGTGGACGTAGTACATGGACGTGGCAAGTGAATGTCGCAAAATCAGGAAGGAAGACAAGTGTCAAAAAAATGCCACACAATTGGTAAAGCAATAATTAAAACTGTCTTAATTGTAGGGGTGTACTCATGCATGTAGTATCTAGGCCCAGTCAAGAATGTTAAATAACTTGGAACTTTTTTCCCTTAGAGTAAAGACCTGTATCTTGACTCCGGCTTTGCAAGAACCTGCTTCATCAGGTAAACTGATAAATATGAACAGCATATATAACTATAAGTTTGATCATACTCTTCCTTTCAGACCAATTATTGGTTTTGTTACACAAGAATTTTTAATTTTAAAACCAGTTTGAATACTATTTTCCTTTTTCAAGATTATTTCTAAACCGGTCAAACGAATATCATTTTCCTTCATTCTAGATTATTGCAGTGAATCAAATGCCTCATCACACCAACTAAACATGGTAATTAAACCAAGTTTAACAAAATGAAAATCAATGACAGAAAACTTAAAGACCAAATTGTACTGATAGGTTTCATCTGAGGTCAGTACCTTGCACTTTCACTGTGTTAAATTTGAAGTTCAAAATCATCAGTAACTGTTTTTTTTTTTATTTTGTTTTTGTTTTTAATTATAAGTTTAAAACATGTAAATAAACAGCTTTTAAACATGTCTTAGTTTTGGGTATATACATGTACAAATAAAAGTAGAAAATTAAACTGGTTTCAATTGATATTTTGCAAACTAAATGCAAATTTACGCCACAGAATTCACATCTAAGACCACATCATTCAGCCTCCTATAAAAAAATTTTAAATGGAAACTAATAGCAAAATGCTAAATGAGGCACTTATTATTATTATTATTATTATTATTATTATTATTATTATTATTATTATTGTTATTGTTATTGTTATTGTTATTGTTATTGTTATTATTATTATTATTATAATTATTATTATTATTGTCTCTACTATCACAGTCTTTGCTGGTGTTCATTTTGTGCATCAGCCGGGCACAAACCATGCCCCTGGGGCATCAGTCACTCAAGTCAATCATTCTATTCAGATACTAAGCACCTTTCTGAGGATTTGCGCAGATCCCAGCATGCAGATCTTTTGAATCTCTGTCACAGAAGCTTTCTCTCGATGTTTTCTACCATCCCCTTCTTTACTGTACCAAGCACGCCAACAACTACAGGGATTATTATTATTATTATTATTATTATTATCATTATCATTATCATTATCATTATCATTATCATTATCATTATCATTATCATTATCATTATCATTATCATTATCATTATCATTATCATTATTATTATTATTATTATTATATTCTGTAAGAGATTTCTAACAGGTTTTAATTGTCATTTTATTGCACTTTGGAAATATTTAAATAAATTCTAAATCCGCAGATCAAGACATCAAGGTTGCAGAGAAGAATAGACGAAAGATGGTTTCTGCATTTGAAAAGGAAGCAAACACCATTTTAAATAGAATGGCTGCAGCAGTTTATAGGAGATTTATTAGGTAATTTATCATTTCAATAAAATATTAATAAAAGAGTTTATGGTCAAACTGAAGAGCAGCTCCCCAGTAAACCTGTCTGCAGACTGTTGGTTAACTGTCAGCCAACAAACGACCAACAGCTGACCGGCAAAAGGCCAACAGACAGCGGACATTTGGCTGACAGACAGCAAACAGTTAAAATTCATCCATATATAAGACTTATTTCTTCATGAATTTTGCCTCGCCAGTGACATGTATCTGTCAGTAATCTGTTGGCAAGCTGTCAGCCAACACTTCACCAACAGTCGGCCAACAGATTTGTTGAGGAGCTGTTCTTCAATTTTACTGAATTTGTTGTCACACTTTTTAAAATTTATCATTACTTACAGCATATTCAAATGTAGCATTTCAGTCAATATCCATGGTTTTTACAGGATATAAAATTGACGCTTATCCTGGCTTAGCTAGGCTGGAATGCTTTAAACAAGTGGTCCCATGGCTGCTTCATTTGCCTCATCCAACTCATGCAAAAATTACCACATGTACACTGTAACTCTAGTTATAATTTATTTAGGTTCACTGCATGGTTTCTGTTCAAACTGTTTGGAAGGCTACTGACTAGTATACAGATTCATAAAGGACAGATTGACATACTGAAGGAAGTTTCTCAGGTAGGTGGTCATCACATTGCTTATTGGCATAAACCTGAAAGCCTATGTTGAAACATCCAAATGTGCTTCAAGTACATTTTTAAGTTGTTGTCCAGTATGCTTGTGACAAACAAATTTAAGAAAATTTTATAGTATGGCTTCTTGCAAATATTACTACGGGCTGGCGAGTGCTTTTGATCCCAAGGGTATGGTAACTTTGTTTTGTGTGCAGACTCACTAGATGTTATCTTAAAAATAAATCACTTTATTTAAGTGTCAAGGTATTTAGTGTACCCACAAAGAAACCTCTCAGAGCAAGGATGACAACCAACAACAAACTCAACCCATATATGATGCTGAGTCTGGGAATTGAACCCGGGCCACATTAATGGGAGGCGAGTGCTCTCACCACTGTGCCATCCCTGCTCCCTATAAGTCCTCTCCTCTTATGTAAGTTCCTTCTATTAAGTGTACAGTGTATAGAACAGTTTTCAAATGACTGTCTTTAAAATCCAAACCAAACTCCTGTCAATCATGGCAACCTCAAACAGTGCAATGAACCAATCTGAGCTCAAAGCAAATTCATTCATGCGATGCGTAAAGCATCGACAGTAAGATGTTTTTTTCTCTCACTGTTTGAGGAAGTGGTGCAAACTTTGCTGACCAATTATGTGAACATAGGCAAAATTGCTCTTGACAGTCAAATATTGAAAACCACTATTAAATTATGCATATTTGTTTTGCTTTCTGTTTACAGGATGAGAGGCCCATTGTGTTCTTACCACTTCATAAAAGTCACATGGATTATATCCTTATCACCTTTGTTCTTGTTACATGTGGTATTAGGGTGAGGATATATTATGTAGAGAACAGAGTGATTCAAAACTCCAGTGAAATTAATTAGACAGAAGTACTTTGCTTGCTAAAGCAAGGAAAGCTAATACTAAGTATGGTTATAAGAACCAAATTACAAGAAAAAAATAGGTAACAAATGTATCACATTTTATTCTGCTATAAGCCAAGACTCCAAACTTTTGGCTTAAGTAAACTATTAGCTCAATCATCATGAAATCAAAACCAGAACATTCAGTTATAAATAAGCCGTGAGACTGATTTCCTGACTAAAGGTTTAATAAAAGGCTTCATGTTTTTCACACAAAACCCATGTAATAGTAGTTAACAAATGAATTCAAATGGTCAATACAGATAGCAATACACAGAAATACAGCAGCAACAGATTTTCTAGGTTATCTTATGTGTATTTTAATCTAGCTAGTGAGTCATCAGATTTCTTATTTTTTTCAGGTACCACATGTGGCAGCAGGAGGTAATTAAATTCAGCCTGTTTACCTGACAAACAATAAAACCAACAGCAATGGCATTTTCCCAGTATTTGGGGCATGTCATATTTGAGTAATATAACCTTTGTATCTTACATGTACAAACCCAAAGTTACAAACGAGTTCAATGGTTTGCTGACTTGCTTAAAACCGTTTGTACTTGAACATTGTTCCTTAGGATAAGTCCACAACCTTATACATGTATTTTAAAGGCTTAGTTTTAGAGGGCTTATTTTTGGAATCTTACAGTATTTTTCTTTCTCTGAGTCCAAATTTTTTCTTTCTTTTTTTCTTTCTTTCTTTCGTTCGTTCTTTCTTTCTTTCTTTCTTTCTTTCTTTCTTTCTTTCTTTCTTTCTTTCTTTCTTTCTTTCTTTCTTTCTTTCTTTCTTTCTTTCTTTCTTTCTTTCTTTCTTTCTTTCTTTCTTTCTTTCTCTCTTTCTTCCTTTCTTTCTTTCTTTCTTTCTTTCTTTTTGTTGTTGTTGTTGAAAGATCAATTTAGGTGAGATGTATAATTTGTTACTAAACAGATTCTACTGTTCACTGACATTGTCTTGCTGTGTCCCCTTGCAGATAACTTGAGGATCCCTTTTTTCAGGTACTGTTCAATCATTATGATCATTACTTAAATTTCCTTTCAAACAAGAACACTTAACTGGTCTTATTCTTTCATTAGCTGGATCTTGAGACACCTTGGTGGGTTTTTCATCAAGCGCAAGTTGGATCATTCCAGTGGAAAAGATGAGCTGTATAAGTGCATTTTACAAGAGGTTAGAATTTTGCTGTACATTGGCTGTCAATGTAACTCCTTCATGGCACTCAGCTTTGGGTCATCCCTAACAGCAACCTTTATCTTCTCTTCAACAGTTCTTCTCCACAACACTCTAGGCTTTCACCTTGATTGCACACATTTCTCATTGTTATAATGTGTCTTGTTTTTCAGTATGTTGAGCAGCTTCTGCAGAATGGGCAATACCTCGAGTTTTACATAGGTACATAAAGTAAAGCAACGTTTTTGTGTTATAATTAAGTTAAATAAGTGTCTGGGAATTATTAGGATCCCTATTTGAATTGAATTTGAATGTGGGCCAATATAGTTTTAATTGTGGTAAACTCTAAAATGAACCCTGACTTAATCTCATTCTGAAATGAGTGAGATTAATAATATTATTATTGTTGTTGTTCCTAATTACAGAGGGTAGCCGATCAAGAACTGGAAAGGCCATGGTTCCAAAGTCAGGTCTACTTTCCTTGGTAGTAAATGCAGTTACAGAAGGTAATGCAGTTTTAAGTTAAATAATTTATATACAAAAAAGTGTTCTGCAGCATGTGCTGTAAAATTGCAAATAAGTTCACTACAATTTTTCCTTTCAGGTGTAGTACCAGATGTAAATGTTGTGCCAGTCAACATCTCTTATGAAAAGGTAAATGGTTAACATACATCATGTACTGCATCCGTAATAAGCAACTAGTGGCAGAAAAAGTTTGTTCTCCGCTACATCATACCCTTTTAAATAGCTTGTTTGAGATCAAGTTATCAGTTCATAATGACATTTCTAACTCCAAGTGTTCACGAAAGCAGTTAGCTAAGTGTAACATGAGCTGTTATTGGACGCAAATACGTTAGGAAAGCAACTATTAAAGCCAAAATGGTAACAGTTGGGATACAGTTAAGATGAACATTAATAAAAATTCATCACTTGATTTAGACATTTATTGTCTAAGGTAAGCGATGTCTTTTAGTAAATGTTTGTTGTAATCATATCAAAAGTGTATAAGCTAATATGCTCTCAAAAATACAGTGGCAGTTGTCTCGACTGTTTGTCCCACACGTGGCCTGCTTCACCTCTCGGACCACATAGGTCATCCCCCTTTTCTGAATATTTTTTGTCTGCATTCCGGTGGAGTTGCCCAGGTGATGTCATTACTGGCTTGTTTGGCGTGTGTTGTCCCTCTCAGTAGTTCTCTGTATTTGTCACCTTCTTTCCCAAATCTCTTTTGTCTGCCACCGGCCTTCCATGCACGCGTCTAGCTATCTACCTTTCTAACGTTCAAAGTGGTTTCTAATTCTTTATCGGAGAACCAAGATCTTTGTCTATACATCTGGATTGTCACTTAGCAAAGGTTGCCAAATATCGCCAAGAGTGCTAGATTTCATCAGCAATTACTGTTTTAATGAATACTTCAATTTCCAGTATGGTGGCTGGAATCATTATGAACAAAATACACCTCGTGAATTAGCCCCTGTACCTGGGTAATTTCTAATTTCATGTTTTAAATTTCCCCTCAAGGTTACCGATTCAGGATACACTAAAGAGCTTCTGGTAAGATGTATCAAGTTATTGCGTCGCGTTAATGACGATGTTGTTTGTTCAGATATAAAACCCATCTTACCACTCTGTATTCTAAGTACAGTAGTTTTTTGTTGTTGTTATTGTTGTTGCCAAAAGATATGGATAGCAGTGGGCAGGTTTAAAGTTTTAGAAAAACGTCAACAGTTTTGATATTTGAAAACAAGTTTCGACAGCTGAAGATGACAGAAGAGCTGTCGAAAAATCGAAACTCTTGTCGTTTTTCTTAAAGCAGTTTTTTTTCTTTTAAGTTTAATTTTGTGCACCGGCTACATGTAAAAATGTGATGTTGAGGAGAAGGATTGTTCCGGCAAATCTGGAACTGGATGTTATGGCCAGTCAAAATAAAGCCAGATTGGTTACATTCACAGAAATAGGCCTGTTTGCCTTGCGACAAACGTATTTAATTTTTCGCGTTATTTCTCTGATACTTTTTCATCGGAAAACACAGAAGGGCAGTAATCTGAAGAAACGGAAAAACGTTTCATGTTTTTGAAACATCTACAGGTATAACAAGAATTCTATTTATTTCAATCATTTAATGTTAATCCACTGAAACAGAGACTTGACGTGTTTCGTATTTCATTAGGAAAATAACTCGTGTAATGTTGTTGTTGTTGTTGTTTTTTAATTTTTTTTTCTTGCGCAGGGCGAGGTGAAAAGACCAGAGTCATTCTGGAGCACTATGACGAGTATTTGGCGGGTCATCAGAACTAGATATGGCAATGTTAGGCTTGACTTTGGACAGCCGTTTTCACTCCAGGTTGGTTTCATTTATCATAAATATCCCCGGAACTGTTAAGCGGAGACCAAAATTATTTTCTTGAAACATCCCGGGGAAATATAATCTCGAAACAAGACGTTCTTACAACACCAGGAAAACACACACACACACACACAAAAATAGTTCTTGTTCAAATTCTCGTAAAGTTGATGTTTGTCGGGCTGGCAGAAACGAAGTTTATGGTTAACCCAATTGAACATCATCAGCTTTCTTCCCTGTAGATTTCTAGCATTTTCATTCGTTTTTCTGCAATTTGGAAGTGTTTATTTGGTGGAGTGACAACAGTTTTCCAAGACGCTTATGCCCTAAATTGCTTAGAATGGAAATGGCCGTTCAGGCCAATCTTTTCAAGCTCTGCCAACCTGTCTTGAAAAAGTCGCAACACACTCTATTTATGGCTTGCTTTTCCCCTGAGAATGCACTTACATCGCTTGGTCTTGGTGTTCTAGTAGCATTTTGTTGTTGGAAATTAGGGACTTAATTATACCTAAAACAAAATCTATGTGACATCTCTCTTTTGAGAGGTTTTGTTTTAATTGGTTGGATGAGGCAAATTCATCCAGTCCATCACGCTCTGCTGATAATGTTTTCAATACATCTATCTACAGGAGTTCTCGCGATCCATGGACCAATCACAGCCCATGAAAGATTTTACAAGTTCCCTGGTTGCTAAGGCAACTACAACCTCCTCCCCGAAGTCCTCCCTTTTGCGGAACTACTCTGATGTATCATTGGTTGATATGGGTGATGACAAGTGCTTTGCCTTAACAAAGGCACTCGGATATCATGTTATTTATGGTTGGTTTCATGTTTGTTGTTTCTGAGAGCCAATGAAAGCCCCTTTTTTGAAAAAAAAAGTTTTATACTGTCTAAGTCCAGCGCCAGCTCCGTTGACCGAGTTATCGGCATACTGATATTGTAAAATCCCAAAATACATGCAAAAGAATGGCAGAAAGTCTGGGTGCTTAACCTTTTCCTATTCAGTTCCAGTTCTAAAGTCAAATAATATTTCTCTGACCACTAAAATGAAAGTTAGAGAGTATTGCATTCCTGTGGTGCATGAAGACCGTTTTCAGCAGTTTTTGATGTGAAGGAAAAATATACACGTACACACGTGCACTCTGCGGAGTAAAAAGCAGGTTAAACCAGCGAAGAGGAATCAAATCTAACACAAATCGCTAGTTTTTAGGAGAACTTTATGAAGGCTCTTTAAATCAAGTGTTTGCATATAACCTGGCAGCAAGTAACTGTGGTGTTTTGAAAAGAACTAAATTCCCGGTAGTTACACTGTATTATTCTTAAAGCCGATGGTTTAACAGTGGCTCATTGGATAGGTGAGTAGATTCCAAACCTCCTAATGGGCAGGAAAGATCTTTTTTGTTTGTTTGGTAGCCTGTAAGATACGGACTAAAAAATGATACTGCAATTAGAGTGAAACTCTTGGGAAAACATCTTTAAAACAACAAACCAGCTAGTTTGGGACCCTGCATTTTGTACAACCCGCCAAATTACGTACTGCTGGATACAATGATTTGTTTTTTAAAAACAGTTCCCGGCTGCAGGTAACAGACACGGCCTAGTTAGGTTTGAGTTATGGGCAAAGAAACTGATATTAGCTGCTACTTTTTTCAATCTATATATGCCACCGCACTAAACGGAATTTTTTAAAAACTTCGTTATTTTCAGATGCAGTGAATTGTTGTGCTGTTATGAGTACAAACATGGTCGCTTTCCTTCTGTTGAACAATCACAGACAGGTAAGCGGTTTGGTTTTTGTTCGTTTTGTTCAGCCTCAGGCTTTGGAGTGTTCTGGAAGTGCTGAAATACCTGACTGATTGCTTTCAATCATTCATTGCCTGATATGGCTTTAGGTTGCGTTGGATTGACCGTATTTCAGAATAAGAATAAGCAGAATAGCTGTTAGATTTCTCTTTTTTTAGTAAATTTGAGAAGGAACTCGCTGACACATGATAATTTAAGAGCCATTTTGTACCATAGTAACTCCAAAAACCTCTTGTGAGGGATATATAGTAATCATTGTATGTATTCCTATTCTGGAATAGGGTCAATCGAACGCATCCTTGGAGAAAGGTTGCTATAGTTTCCGCGAATTCCGGCCCGTCACGTGTTTCCCGACCACTGGTCAAAGGGAACGAAAACTCTGGGTACGAGATCGGGTTCTAGGATCCATCAAGGTCTCAGGATGATGAGAGCTCGTGGAACTGATTCATTATGTATTCTTTCCACCTTCACATTGCACTAAGAAACATGTGTGCACTCAATCTACGTCCCAGTTGTGATGAGGACTATAATACTTGTATGTAACTTGTTTTTCCAAAGGGTGCAACGTTTGAAGAACTGAGTTCATCATTTGATTGGTTACATGGAGAAATCATTTCCCGTGGAAGGTATCCGTATTTCAGAATTCTTAATCGTGTTTGGACTCTGATCATGAGGTGCTTACAAGCAACAATGACGGCGACGCAAGCGAGAACGTCTTTGATGAATGTGAACGGAACAATGCGGGCTTTTCACGTGCGTCAGTATACATTTTGTACCATTGAGAGCGAATCTAGAATGGGAAATGATCAAATTCAAGGTTTTGAGTGAATGTTTCTACACGAAGAATATCCTGCGTAGCTGGGGCTCGTTGACGCGGCTTCGCCGCGGCTTTCGCGGTTCTCTCCCGATTTCACCCGCAGCTGCACCACTCGTTTTGGCCCGGCTTTCCCGCCCACCAAAACCGCCAGCTACGCAGGCTACACGAAGATGAATTTTCCTTTCTCTTTCTGAACTTGTAAGAATCCATTTCGAATTCATCTCTAGGATAAGTCGACTACATTAGAATAATTGACTGAGATTTAATGATTGCAAGATAGCATAAAGTGCAGCTTCAGTATATATCAAGGTTGATTCATTTATTTTGAAGGGATGTCGGCTTCTCAGGAAAGACAGCTGCAGTCATCCGTCATGCCTTGCAGCTGTTGGATGATGACGTCATGGTAACCGAATCACAGTCTCAAGAATCTAAGCAGGAGATTCATGTTGAAGCCAAACTTGCTTTACCTCACGTACTGAACCTGGCTTTCTATAACAATCAGGTAAAGAAACTGACATTTTGTCTTGGCACACACATTCGCAACACTTATTTTGCTTAGTTGAATGGTCTCTCCAGACAAAGGCAGGGAGTGCACTTCTCAATATTTGTCAGATCCGTTTTACGTTTTAGTTTTAGACGTTTTAGTTTTAGACGTTTTTAGGTTTCAAAATTACTTCAAATGGAAATCCAGTTTCTGATAATAAACGAGAAACGCTCGCCTGGAAAGACCAAAGGTCTGTTTAAACTTTGACCAACATTCGTTCAACAAAAGTTGAACGGATGTTGGGCAAATGTTGGATGAACAGAGTGTTCAAAACGGTTTCAATGCCATTCAACGTTTTCAAGAACAAAGGAAATGTTCAATCGTTGTTGAATGAAAGTTGAAACCAATTTAAATGTCATTCAAATCAACACACTTTCAACAAGCTTTCATCAATTTTTTCCACCTTCAACAATGTTGGACGACCTGTTCAAACGCCCCCGACATTAGGTTCAACAACCGTGTTGAACGCATGTTGAAGCAAATGTTGAAACCGTTTAAAAGGGCCTTAAGAAGCGGCAAAAGACATTGGCTCCCCTTCCTTGTACTTAGATCTCCTTTAATATCGGTTTATGAGTACAACTGAACTGTTACGGAAACGTGGCAACTCTAGGATGTACCAGCATCCCATTCAGGGGATGACAGGAAAAGGTCTGCTGTATAATGAGCGACCTGTGGCTGGTTCGTTTACGACCATTTTGTTTTTGCTTTTTCCCATATTACGTGATAACGAAATACGTATTCTAGGGCAAAAATAAGAGATTTAAATTAAGAGTTTTCACTTTTTTATTTCAGATTGTTTCGCTTTTCGCCTTGGACGCAGTTCTCGGTAGGCCAGTTTTGTTTTTGGAGCTTGTAATGAAGGAGAGATTTGGTCATACTTGTTTTACATTTTACAGGGCACCTCGATGGCACATAGTTGACTTGAGCGGCCTGTGCAAGGAAAATGCGCTGAAACAAATATCTTAAAACCAAAATATCACCACAGCTGAGCAAATTAAGACACAAGTTTCTTATTTTTCCTCCACAAGTCTAGTTTGAAAATTTTACAGTTTTGTCATTAACGGTTGTAGGAAGATCGCAAGTGGTTTGTTATCCTGGGAGTTTCGCGTTGAGGTTGAGCCCCTCACCTTTCCAAATGCCAACTTTTATCGAAATGTTACTCCCCTTTCAAGTACATAAAGCATAACAAAAACTATACCCTGAACACAACTTGCATGAGATGTGCTGTTGATGCTTTTTCCCCCTCAAAACTGAAACTTGTGATTCAGGGACTACACATCACGGAAACTACAAACATTTTGAAATTAGCCAGCCCATTATCCGCTTAAACAGTTTTTTCATTTGTTGGTATCAACGAATGATTAGCACATAATGCGGATAATTTACGTCACGTTGTCAGTTTTCACATAAGCCGGTGGCAAGCATAATCTTTGCGTCGTAATTAACACCAGGAATTTTGTTTACGTTTTGCAACCCTTTCTGTTACCTGGATCAAATTACTGCTATTCGCTTCACAGTCTATTTTTGCAACCCTTTAAAATACTAAAATTATAAATTTCGCTACCTACTTTTGGGCGTATGGCCCGCCATATGATGTAAACCCTCCCCTCCCCTCCCCACCCGACATAGGAACTTCTTGTTTAAAAATACAATGATTGTTTTCACTTCAGCTTGCGGAATTATCGCAGCAGCAGAGGACAGTGAATCATACGATACAGACGACATTGATGGAAAGAAAATCGTCTCACAAACATCGGTATGCGTATTTTTACGTTTTTGTTCCTTCCTTTACAGCCTTTGTATTTGTTAGTCCACTGGACAATATACTGCAGATATAGAAGGGTTTTCAATCGGCTGTCGAAAGTAATTTCAAGTTTGCTTTGGTTTTGCCTTACTACGCTCGATGATTGGTTGACAAAGTTAGCGCCATTTTGAATTTCTCAGCGGCCAATGAGATGTGAAACCATTTCATTCCTGCCTTGCTCGCGCGGTTTTTCTCGGGCTTGACGCCGATTACATGTATTTTCTTCGAATTTTGATTGGTTCATTACGCTGTTCACGGCCGTTGTGATTGCTCAGAGTAATTACTTTGGTTTTAGTTTTGCGACACTCCATCAAAAACCACTCTGTAAGCGGGTAACCCTCGAAAATGACCTCTTCCAGTGAATGTTGGGGGCTCGAGGTAAAAAAAAAAAATAAAATAAATTGGGAGTGCGGAGTAAGAGTTTGGGAGCCCAGAGTAAACAATTGAGGAGGGTGGAGTGAAAATGGTTCAGAGTTTTTGAAACATTGTTTGAAACATTTCTTTGCCAAAATGGAGGAAGTTCTTGCTCCCCGGACACTCACTTTACTCTGCCACTGGAAGGCGCTTGTCACGGCGTGCAAAAGACTGTTCGACTGATGACTGATGAATTTTTATCCCAAGGTAGGTGATGCTTTCCGGAGTCTGGTGTCGGATGTCGGATGTCGCTTGGTTTCTTTAGACGGCAAACTTCACTCCACATTGTCTTTTCTGTACCCAGGACTTTAAATTGGTACCGACGAAACGTTCGCAAGACGCTGAGTTATCCCTGGGTTTGAAAATAAACCTTTGTCGTGTGATGTTCCAGGCAACAACATTAAAAACATATAAGCTTATGAGTGACAGACTTGACCGCCATAAGGTATTGTCACTGATGTGATCTGTTGCACTCTTGCCTCTAGATACTCGAGAAAGCAAAACATTTATGCGACGTTCTTCAGAGAGAGTTTATATTTGTCCCGGTAAGCTTGCTTTGCTTTAACGAACACAAAATAAAAAAGGGCATGGGAAGACAGATGTTTTACAATCGTGTAGAGTAGATGACCTTACATTCTCCCCTTCCCCCTTTCCCCGCATCTGCCGACCTGACACCAACCAACAAGTTTTCATAGCGTTTAAGATATTAGTAAACTAGCGTGAGATCCGCCTGAGTAATTCTGGTCGAAAGGGTACGCCAATAACCGATATTTCACGATACGGATCGAAAAAACTTAGTTCAAGAAAGTTAACAACATTTCTTTATTATTATTCCCATGGTTCATATTTGAAACATTTTGGAAATGGCAGAAGTTATTGATGTAAAGCAGTAAACGTGCCCAACGCAGATTTTCTTTTTACGCCAATTCTTAATTCCACCAAAATCGTCCTGTAGACACGCTGGAAGAGGCTTCTACTTTTCTTTTATGCAAATCAGGGTTTCTTTTTCAGGTAGGAAAATCGATTATCCTTTTTGTCAAAATTCTGGCCACTCATGGGGCCAATTAGTCCCCTTTTCATCATTGGCTAGCTCACGCAACAATTCTAAATTTGGAAGATAAACTTTCAACAGGTTTGCACGCTTAGACTGTATATCTTACGGTTTGATATTTTTCTCTTTTCAGCCTTGCGTGTCATTGGAATCTGCACTGACAGAAGCTCTGGAAAAATTCACGGCCAGTGAGATTTTGAAGGTTATAGAGGTACTTACTTTGCTACTTTATTTTGAAAAACGCCCAAGAATATTCAGAATTTGACGCAATATAAAAAAAAAATACATAAAAATCGTCATGTTGTGGGTTTACGTTTTCTCAACAGCAGAGCACCGCGGGCTCTCGAGGTGGCCAGTGGGGCTGGGATGATGAAGATGATGAGGACATGGGTGCGTTTGATGTGCCAGAGGTGGAATACAAAGTAAGTGAACAAATATCTATATTCTCTGTACAGTATTAATCATAGTGTGTTCCAGGCTCTGAGACAGACTTTCCCAATGTCCTTCGTCAAGGATGACGATTTCTCTGCGACGAACGTCGGAGATTGCCTAGTTTGTGGCTGGCTTGCTAAAAACAAATAGAGACGAAGAAAAGAGACGAAGAGAGAGAGACGAAGAAAATTATTGCTCGAGCTTTAGTCATCTTTCATTTGAAAGGTCAAGATTTCGTGGACAAACTCAAAAACAAGCGCCACAAATACGTAGCTCAAGGTAACGAGTCGACTCTGGGAGAGAAAACATTTGTGCAAGAGAAACCTAATCACCGCATTTTCGAGAAGCTTGTCACCGCATATTTTCACGCGTGCTAATTTAACTCCGTCGCGTTCAATTTCGCCAGATTACTACTTCCGAAGAGCAGTTGAAGAAACTGCAGTTCTTGAAGTCAGTGGTTGCTCCCCTGGTGGAATCTTACTGGGTGTCAGCCTGCGGTCTGCTGTGGCTCAGAAACCAGAATTTCTCAGGTAATACTTAAGCAAGGTCTTTCGTCATTTCATCAGTTATCAACTCTTTTCTTGCTTGAACAGTCAGTAACAATCTAATGTACTGTTTGGTGCTGTTTAGATACTGAGTTTTTGACTGCTCTTCACGCCTGCGCAAAGGAACGAGTTCAAGAGGAAGTGACGTTGTTCCGTAAGTGATCATCCGCACGTTTTTCGGATTTAATTTGTTGGGCATTAATATTTTTTTCAGGTGATCACACTTGATGTGAATAGGTAAGTATCAGGGAGAACGTGAGCGATGGTTTCCCGGTTTACGAAAACAAAATGAATAGAAAAGACGTTATGAAAGAAATGCGATGTTATGTTTTGAGCCTGGTGAATAAATGATAGATGTATTTTTTCGGTCAGTGACACAGGCATACACAGAAAAAGAAAATCCAAGTTCTCTCACCAGTATTCGAACCTAAAACCTTCCGATTTGGATGCTCTACCACTGAGCTACAGGAGACTCGTGCAGTATACAAGATGTTTGTCACATGAACCCAGAACATCCGAATTAGTAATCGGAAGGTCATAGGTTTCTCATGTTGGTAGAACTCGGATTTTCTTTCAGTTTCCGAGTATGCCTGTGTCACCGATCATGACTGAAAGTCAGTGGCCAATTCATCCTTGGAGACCCAGGCGCAGAGGGCAGATAGTTGGGTCAGAAGGAAGTCAAAACGGGTAAGACTTCGCCCTGACCCAACTATCTACCCCTGGGTCTCCAAGGATCTGGACAATTGTGATAAGAATGGTTTTCGAAGTTTCTTTCCTTTCGTTTTCAGCCGAGAGCTGTTCACTGGAGCCGTTTCGAAACGCGATGCGCATCTTCAAGGAATGGAAAATAATCCATGTGGATGCTGAGAATAGAGTGACACTCTGTGACGCGTACAACAACGAAGATGCGTTGTTTGACGTGATTGAGAAGATCAGCCAGTTTAAAGTATAAGGGAGACAATTTTGGAAATTTGCTGAGTTGAAATTTTTCATTTTTGACTTACAGCGGTTGGATGTTATGAACCCCGCTAACGCACAATACGATTCACCTTATTTCGGCTTGAATTTAGCATTTTCAACAATGGGCTGTCGACGTCAGTGGCTGTTTCTAAAAAAAAAACTAAGTAAAGCAATAAAAGGACAAAATACAAATTGTTAGTTGATTATTTGCCTTGAATCATCCCCATTCCCTCGCCCTCAAAGTAATCGGTTTTCGCAGCACGAAAGGGAAGGCCTGGGTTCAAGATCCCTCTTTGCTCGCACTCCCAAGTAACCGAGCCTTGTATGTTCGACCAACTTAAGGTGATTCCCCTGTTTTGCACTGCGCACCTCTTTTGCGCATAACAGTCGACCCTTCTTTTTCGTTTAAGTAATTTCTCACTGGCCATTTGTATGTAGACAGTACACATGCTGTTACGAAAAATTGTTGCGTGACCGTATGCTAATTTAGTCTAGAATATTCTTGCATATTTAATTAGTTTTGCATCATAGTGACTCAGCAGTTTCTGAAGCCGTTTACGTATGATCCTGTAAATAGATTTATATTGTAATGTTACTTTATTTAGTTGCGCCGGAAAGTTCTAGAATCTTACGCTCATTAGTATATAAGCAAATCGGTTTAGCTTTTAGAGAAGTTGTTGTTTATGAGAAGAGAGTACGTGTTTATTGTAGTGTGACGAAGGTCACGTGTAAAGTTTGGCAGAGGCCGTGTTTATTGAAGTGTGACAGAGGTCGCGTGTATATTTGGCAGAGGCCGTGTTTAATCAAGTGTGACAGAGGTCGAACTGTAATTTACAAGCCTAGCGTGTGCTTGTTGTGAAGTTTCGTGTGGAATTTACTACGCTCATTTGGAATAAATAACGTTGTTGTTCCGACAACCCTGCGTTCAGTTTAGACTACGAACTATTCGCCACTCACAAAACGAACTCGTAACACATGCAAACGCAAATAAATTTAACAAACGAACTTTCTACAGTACCTGTGATCGGGAAGCTGCCCCTTTTTTTTAACTCGACCCAGTCTGCTCTCGTCCGTAAAGATTTTCAAACAGGATTTTCGCGCTTTGAGGATCAATAGTTCGACAACGAGCACGGTGACTCCCACTTTTTAATGCATGAATTTAAATTACACAAAGTTATCTGCAATATGTCTCGATTTCAAGAAAAGTTTAAAATTCTGCTTTAAAATATTTTGATTTTAAGGCTGTAAAGAACAAGTTTTTAGATAGTGTTGGGTGTGTACGTATGAAGAGAATTCTTGATTTTGTTACGTAATGAATAACTCTTATAAAACTAAGATGGTTTAAAATGTATTTCAGGGTCTTTATTGTTGAACTTCTCTAATAACTTAATCCAAGAAGTGCCTTTTTCAGAAATTCCAGTGCCCCTTTGTGCTTACTTGAATTATAAGTTATGAGAACCTCATCCGTCGCAAAGTTGCTGTAAAGGCCATCCATGTTGTGCAAAAACGAGCCCGGTAACCCTTCTTTTTTTCTTGCATTTTTTTAATATACGAACATGATTACCAACTGGATGGAGTTTGAGAAATTTTTTATTACTTGCTCTTTTAAGGGGGAATCACCTTAAGTCCGCTGAGCAATGTTAACTTTTTGTTTGTTTTTCTTTTTAGAATGAAAAAATCATTTATAGAATATTAAGTGGGTAAGGGGGGTTAGTTTTTAAAGAAACTACAGTGCTGCGTCGGTGGGGAGTAGAAAAAAAAAGTGTTTGGTTTATCAACAGAGGTGATAACTAAAGGTAAATTGGCCACCGTAAAGAGATTCGAGTGCTGACGTTTAGAGCTAACGCTAAGGGCTAAAGTTCGAAACGTCAACACCCGCCGAATCTCTTTTCAGTGGCCAATTTGCCTTTAAAGTTTCCACTCTGTAGATAAACCAAACATTCAGTTATAGAATAACTTTGCACGGTGGCAGTTCACTCGTGCATCTCGTTTTAAAAATATCAATAGACTATTTCGGAGTTGCTTTGAACCTCACTATGAAAGCGAGGCTAAGTGCAAAGTTTTTGTTATGAAAATTCGTTTTCATTCATATGCAAACAAAACTAATTTTAATATGAAAAGTTTTGCGCTTAGCCTCGCTTTCATAGTGAGGTTCACAGCAACTCGGAAATGGCCTAGTGCCTATTTGTATTACGTCCTTCTTCAAACCGTCCCGACGCATATAAATGAGATGGACCGAAGTGGTTCCGAGTTCTAATTTTCTAACCGCTCATGTAACTTTACAGGTAAATTTACAAACACTATCTATCTGGCCCAGACAACATAACTGAGAGAGTTATAAAGCACACATGTACACCTATGCAGCAGTTACTATTCTAAGTGATAACTCAAATTATCACTCCAAGTACGGTATAAAGTAGACCCCATTTCGCTACTATCTTTTATCCGCTTACTTCTGGCTATCTCGAACTCTGTTTTAGTTTTGAGTGCACAATTCATGGCGGCTATACATTTTACCACAATACCTTTCAAAACTAACACAATCAATAGGCACAAGGAAAGCCATATTTTTACGAAATTCGTCCCTGTAATAACAACTGTGTATGCTAGGTTAGAAGTTTTCTGTGCGTTTTTATGAGGGTTTGGTTGGTCATCGTATGCTAAGAATTATGGGTAAATATGGACCAGTCGCCATTTTTTTCGGTACAATGGATTAGGAGGGGGAGATCATGAGAACGCATGGTTGTATGTCCTGTGTGCCAAACTTGATGCTTGACCGCCCGTCGCGTAAATCAGCAGACAAGATCATACAGACAGCTTCGCGAATGGTCCGCGCATCACGTACAGAGGATCAAACCTATAAAACTAAATCGCATTAAAAATTTGGCTTTAGTTTTAAGGAAAATGTACAGTTTTCTTTGGGAAATGTCAACTTAAAATTTCGCAACACTGGAAAACTATTACGATTTTGTTCGCTTACGAAGTGGCAAGTACGTCATTAAGAATGCGAAAAAAGGTCAGCTAGCATTTTGATAAAACCAACAACAGCTAGTAAATTCGGGGATTAAAATTCCGTTTCGTAAACAGCCTAAACTGAACTTTCGCCAAATTAAATTTTCAGCTAAAGCATACCATCATGTGGCAACAGTTCAATCTGATTAGCCCGTACACAAATATGCCATAAAAATGGCACAAAAAGATCTGGCAGCACAGGAGACGATATTTTACCGAAGTATTTTGCTTTAATGTTCCAGTCGCTGGTTTCCCCTGAGTTACACAAGAAGCAGTAGCGACAAACTTGGTAATCAATATTCTTCAGTTAAGGATGGTGCCTACTAATACAGAGGTATTTTTGCGCCGTTTATGACTATGCTGGAAAACCAGATTTTGGGGCTACTGGAATCCAGAAAGAAAATTGGGGCTAACCAAGCATTTTTCAGAGATAATTAAGCAACAAAAAATCTAAAAAGCGCTTAAATGAAAAAGCAATGTATGGCATTTTTTCCGGCCCCAAATTGAAGGTTAACTGTCTCTTAAAACTGATGCGTGGTTACCACTAATTTCCTTTTTGGATTCCAATAACCCTTGCCAAGATCTGCTTTTCCCACAGTAGTTATAAACCGCGCAAAAATATCACCAACGACTTTCTCGGACCATGGCGAGCGATGCGCAGAACATTCCGATTGTCCGAAAGCCGATTAACGCCAAAATCACGGTCACAAGTTAACTGAGGTTTTTTGAGCTAATGATGAAGAAGACTCTAAGCCAAATTGATGGACAATCTTTTGGAGGAATCTTTATTGGTTAATAATTAAACTTGAATCACAGTTCATGCTAACCCAGGACAAAGCTGTGATTAACTTACTTTTGTACCAGACGAGGCTGCATAGTCACTGAGTAATCGTCATAGTCAAAGGGACTCAGGGAAGTAGCAAAAGCTCTGACGAACTTTCCACTTTAATTGCAGTTATTGTTGGTGATCAAGAATAATCAAATTAACGTACCACAAGCTGAAAATAGAAAACATGATATGCTTCATGCATAAAATTGGTTTATTGAAAGAGGTTCAGTAAGCCGGCGCGACCACGATTACTAAAATAATATTTATTTATTTTTCGTAGGCTGTCGCCCCTTGACCTAAAAATAATAGTGTTTTTTTATGCTAATAATATATTTTTCATTATTAGATAACAAAGAAATATCTTTCTAGTCACACGAAGGGATTTAATCGATCGAACACTAAATAACTGGTAGTAAGATTGTACGAACATTTTGCCTGTGTCCAAAGGAAGAAATAGCTTACTGAGTATGCAATATCAAACGTAAACAATCACACGTCACTGTACTTAGATACACGTGAATGCGCACAATTTTCGTTGCATAGCATCTTTTTGTTTAGCTGAATCTTGATGACGCACGAAATATTTAAAAAGTTTATTTGCGTTAATGATCCAGTGTGACGCTAAGCGGCCTTGGAGCACCCAACAGCCATCTACGTTGGGAACCGTCGCGTGGAACCCTGACAAAAGACGTGAGAGTGTTCCCTTAACTGACTTTCGGATGTAATTTGATGCTATGTGGAAACTTCATTACAAGCGTTGAGAGACGACTGACGGTGAGTAGAAAGCGTCGAGGTGATTTTAAAAGCCCTTATTATTGTTACAGCTGAGCAAACTAACTGACAAACTTCAGTCTGTTTGCATTCAGTCCACCAAAGGGTTTTAATTTGAATTCAAGTTGTGAAAGTTTCCCACCCCAACATCTTCGTCGCCGCATGTACTGGCGGTTGCCAGCGGTTAACGATTACAAACGATGTTTTCTAATTCTAAATGTACAAACTATCACGATATTATTGTTTAAGCTGAATTATACAAACTTTACTGACAGATCAAATACGGGTAAAGAACGTGCGCTGTGTCAAACCACATGTTTACGTCTGCTTCGGTATAAATTAAGCTCGTTTCTTGGATGCAAGTTCAACGACAGTTTCCTACCTTACTATATAATGAAGTTTATTTTACGGTTCGGAGTCGATTTTAAACATAACAAAGTATGATTTAATGCCTATATAACAGTTCCATTATGATAATGGAATATACAGGGATTTGTAAGTTATTAGACATTTTCGTGCAATAAGCTGTTTTTGAGCAGACGATCAATGCAATGTCGAGTCTTGTATATTCGCTGCAGAAAAACTGTTCATATAATAACGGTGAAATATATTGGCGCTTTGATTCCCAGTGGATTTGTTTTAACGGTTTTTTTAATCGCCTCCAAAAGATAATTGATCAGTTTTACATAATTGCTCATTTAGTGCAGGTTTTTCGAGTTCTATTGTTTCCTTACGTTTTCGAGGTATCTTTCAGATCGTTGTAGGCAAGCTGCTAGGATTTAAGTACACATATCGTCGCCGCTTTCTTTCCCAACGCCTTACGGATAAAACGAATGGAAGCGGATGCTGAAAAATTCACGGTTACGTATGTCTCGGATGCAAATTAGCAGTTATTCTTAGCCTGCTGAGTTGTTTAAAACGGTATTTTTCGTCACAATATAATTCGCTGTGTGGTTAAGCTGTTGTGATCTCCCTCTCTACACGCCGTTATTATTTTCGTTTTTCCTGCGGTGCCTGTAGGCGAAGCAAGAAAAAAACAGATTGCAACATTAACAAGCGGCACTGAATCAACGATGAGAATCTAGAGACACGTCATTTTAATTAACAAGTTTTGAGTAATTTGCTTTCCGAGTTCTATTGCTTCTTTTTGTTTTCAACTATGTTCATATCGTTCTAGACAAACTAGTGTGTTGCTATAATTATGGTCTGCACGTGGCTTTCTTTTCTCATTCTATAGCATCGATCAAGACTAACGGAAACGGATGCGGAAATAATCGGTCTTTGTCTTGGATGCAAATTTTATACAGGGTTGTTTTTGAAACGGTGTTTGGACAAAGTTCAAAGGTATTCTTCTTCACAATAAAATTCGCTGTCTGGCTAGCCTGCGTAACAAGTGTTTCCGTGGGGTTTTGTTCGTGAACTGAGGAAGGGAGGGAGCTTCTCTTCTCTTCTCTCCTCCGTCTCCTCCCTCCTCTCGGTTTCTTTTGCTCTCGTCCCAGTATCCGCGCGGTCAAACAGCGACATTCGCACAAAACAACGCTTGCTACACAGGGCTATTGTGGTTGCAGTAATCTGAAAAAGTATGGAAATCTGCAAGCGTGTTTTCTAGACCTGCAAAAAGTATGGAAAATAAACGGATGAAGTCTGGAGAAAAAAATGGGAAAAAAAGTCTGGAGTTTTGTTCAAAGCTGGGCTGCAACAAGTCCTTAATGGCTAAGTGTAACCTTTGTCATGTCAGCTCAGTAGCCGAATTTTATCCAAATTTCATCTCAGCCCAAATAATTCCTATTCTATGAGTGTGGTTTGAATCATAACCTTGATTCTGGAAGAAAATAATAATAGTTTTGAAAAAGTCTTGAATTTTGCATACAAAAATTTTTACGAACCCTGTAATAGTGTGACGAAACAGTCAACTTAAAAAACTTCGAGAATCTCGAGACTTGTCATTTTTAGTCCAGTCACACAGTATCACGTGACTTATTTTGGACGAATTTATGGGAAACAACGAATTTAAGGAATATCAAAAATGGAAAGAGCCTGTTTAAAATATGCAAAATGGGTGCGTTTAAAGTCTCTCAAAACGTTGTTGGAGAGCCAAGCCCTTGCTAACGTTTCCTATACAAATCCTTTAAATTTTTCAAAACTTTAGCCATTTCAAGGTTACTTGGTCATGCTGATTTTATGTTTGGTATTGCTAAGTTAGAGTTAATATTAGAAACATTATTTTTATGAAAATTCTGTCACTTTAGGCTAACTGTAACGAGTCTAACTCAGTTGGTAAATTGGATCCTGTCGTTTCCCCCCCCACCCCCCACCCCTCAATGATTGCTGATTGCGCTCAGTGCTGCGGAAAAAGGGTCGTGAAATTTTGAAGTATTTATACAATCAGGGATTATGGACAAGCGCTAAAATGTTTTTGTCCATCATGCTGCAACTTGTGTCCAGGCCTTAACGCTGGTGTCAGCTACTATGTGAGTAGATCAATTTCCTTGTGTAAGTTGATATTTTCCCAGCGTTGGCGTCTGAATAAATCTCTTAAAAAGCCACAAAATACATTTGCATGAATTGAAGCTTAACCGTGATTGTATATTTCTGACGGAAACTTCTACAACGTTTTCGCTACCCTAAAAATAGTGAACCCCGAAAATAAATATGACAGAAACGGAGGTCGTAATTTCGCCGGATTGGATTTAAGGAAAGTAAGAAATTAACCAGAAGTGGCGACACTTCTTCCTTTAGGTGCCACTTATGTAAAAACTTTTAAACTGATTCATGAATTAACTTCAATGTTTCTTTCTTCGTAGTGCAACTGATTTAACGAGGAGTAAATTTTGGTAAAAGGACTTTAACATGGCGACTTTTGCAGCCAAGTACCTTGTATCGAGTGCGACAAGCGGCATGACAGGGCGCGTTGGAGACCTCGGAGAAGATCTTGGAAAACAATTTAGCATGGAAAACTTGAGTAAAAAGGAGCTTGATAGAGCTGAAAAGGAACTAAGCAGAGAAGAGAAGGATCGAAGAAAGAAACATCTTAAGATGGAAGCATCGAGGGAGAAACTTAGATCTGACATCAGAGGAAAATACGGAATTACAAAAAGAAAAGGCCACGAGCCAGTCGAGACTCATACCGGGATTTTAATGCCAAGGAGCGAAAAAGAACTTTTACTGTCGGTTGAAAACCGCGAGGAGGAAGAGGAAGATTATGAATGTAGCCCGTGTTGTGCGTGGACTTCATGTTTTCCTTGTTTCTCGGGTAACAGTAGCAAGCATTCATAATGTGATTTTGAGCGTTTGTGAAAATTAGGGATTTTTTGAAGTCGTACCCTCAGTGCACGTTGGTTTTTTGTCCGGCCAAAGCTAGTCTTTACCTGAAAGTGACGATTCTTCGGAGTACAGACTAAAACAGACTGTAGTCAACTTAAGTTCGTCTGCGATTTGCAACTGAGTGAGATACGATTGCAATGCTGTACGCCGAAAGCCAAAAACTGAAGGTTCAAGGCCTGGTTCGAGGTGGCCCCACTTGCAAACCGGCCTCGGCGCCATAACAGTAGACTGAGCTGGGTTGAGTTTAATTTTCACCTACTCCTTACTCGTAAGGGTTTTTCTCCAAGTTCTCTGGTTTTTTCTCCACGAAAATGTCAATGTTATTCACATTTCACCATAGAAACAATTCATTCTCTGCTTTGTGAAAAACCAACATTGCCAAATCGTAATTCGTTCTGTATAAAAATCCTGCCAAGCTAATTAGGCGTATGTGCTTTTCTTTCTAAAATTTAAATAGCTGAGAATTTTCAGACACTCGATCGGCCCATCGACACGTTTCTCGTGTCAACAAAAAGCGGGGAGAGCGGAGGGTTGGTCAGCAACAAATCTGAAACCTGACGTCCCCGATGGACAAGGATAAAAAAAAAACTAATCAGGGGAAAACCCTTTAGATCCATAAACTATTGATAAAACTGATTTACAACATGTTACAAAAGTTTCAAATAAAATTTCCAGTTTATTTTTCAATCAAGATTTTGTCTCCAACGGATGTTTATAGGGACCTTAAGCATCTGCGACAGCGAAGACAACGAAAAGGTCATAACAACAACAGGTTTAATGAGCAAATCAAGGGCTCTGTACGTGTTACAAATTTTGGTACATTCCTTTGTTGTTCTGTGCAAACGGCAGCAAATTCAAAGTCTTGTGGAGAACGTGAGCACACGACGGTGATTTTTTTTTATTCTTTCTCGCCTTGAACGCTGTTCATGAATCGGGGTGACCTGTATCGTTTGTAACGTCTTACATGGTTGGCGAGAGAACAAAAGAATTAACGAACAACAGAACAATACAGCTGCAGGTTATCAGGGTCCAACGAAAATAGAGCTTTTGAAAGGTGTAGGTCTACTGGCATGAATTCAGTTCCTGGGTATTTCGGCCTACATCGTGTAAGTTGAACGAGCTAGGAAACAGTTCAAATAACGTCAATATACCGGCTGTTTCGACAAAGGTTGTCCAAAAAAGCGTAAAAGCGTACGCGACAATGCCGAAAGGTAGTCTGGAAAATAACAATAAATTTCAATAAAAGCTCAGAATCCATATTGCCCGCCATCTCAAGTCTTCGCTGTACGGTAGAGGCATTATGGATTCTGAGCTTTTATTGAAATTTATTGTTATTTTCCAGACTACCTTTCGGCATTGTCGCGTACGCGTGTACGCTTTTTTTGGACAACCTTTGTCGAAACGGCCGTATATTTGCAAGTGACGTTTCTGTTGCCGTCAAGGTTGATTAAGGTTTCTGTTGTCTTAGCAACTATTAGTTGAGAGCTGTATATATCGGCGACACTCTATGATTATGTGCCGGGTGCATTTTCGTTTTCAAAAGACTCCACTGTGAGACCAGTTTCAAACGTTTGAGTTTTCCAAGTGTACTGATGCGTCTGGATGGAACATAAAAAATGGCAAGAAAAATAAAATAAAATAGGTATCCATGTAAACTGGCCCTTGTATGGGAGTACTCAAAACTTGTGTACTTCCATGGTAAGACACAGCAAAAACTCCTGACATAAACAAGTTAGAGCCTCAAATAAAAAGAAAGACATACAAAAACTCTTGAGCTCGTTTAATGGCAGATTGACATTTTTTCAACGAACACATTACAATAAAAAAAAATCTACATTAAATAAACTTAATTTATGAGTCGTGTTTGTGGAAAAGTAAACATGCCTGTCTATGGCAAGGTAAAAATGCTATTCTATAAATCTTCCTTTATCCCAGCCCTAATAATTTTCTGCACATTTAAGAATATTTCAAGAACCTCTTTTGCTGTTGGTCTTTCATCTGGGTCTTCTTGTTTACAAGAATCGTGAATCCCCAACAGGAGGCGTCTTACTGTATTACTGTTTTGTACTCGGCCAAGCAATTTGTCAACAACATTAGGTATTCTCCAAATGTCAATTCTCTCATCATAAGGTGGCATTTCCTCATCATTAAAAGGGCGCGAGGCTCCATAAGGCCACAACTGCTCAGGAGCTACAAAGTCACCAAACAATTCTCGGTGGCCACATTTGATCAGTTCACCATCACCAACTTTAACTTCTGGTAATGCATCCAAATCATTGACGACAAGGCGAAAGTTGTCAGTGATAAGATACTGTGATAATGTCTTTGTAATGTCATTGGAGTCGCACATAACTCGCACACCAAGAGGGCTGTTATGAAGGAAATTGAGGATATTTACATAGTCTATGCAAAGTTGAAATCTTGTCTCTAGGGTGTTGAATTCACTGAGTACCGGTTTTTCCAAAAGTCCATTAAGCTTGTCAGCTGAACCATGCTTGTAATAGCCTGTTACCATCTGATAAAAAAAAATATATAACAACAGAAAAGTAAAACATTAATATGGTAAATGTGTATAGGTAAAAGAAGTAAAGTAATTTATTTAACGTCAATAACATGGGAGTGCTTGCGCAATCTCCCAAGCTATACTCATGTAAAAAATATATACATATACATAAATTCTCTGTTACTTCGAGTTTCGTGCTCAAGCACTGATGAGTGCATGAGCACGAAACTCGGAGTAACAGAGAATTTTGTCTCTTCGTTATATCTTCTTATTCAACGCTCTACACTTAAAAAGTGTATTGAGCACTGTTTAACGGCTTTAACCTCTTTATTATGCATATATATATATATTTATGATGCTCTGTATTTAATTCCAGAAAACATCCACACCCCTGGGGAGGTGGAGGGTCTCAAAGGCAAAATAATTTATAAAGCAAAGTATAATCCTAAATTGGAATTTCCCAAGGGTAGGGTGACCTTGGAAAAAATCCATCCCATGCAAAATGCTGACAGGGAAGGGGGGGAGGGGGTTAGAAATTTTTTGGGAATTTCACTAAGAACGTAAGAGGCAACATATCCAAACAGCCTGGTGTTTTTTATTATGCATACATTTTCTGGCTCTTGTTCTACTCATGATAGCTGGTTTTTTTTGTTTGTTTGTCTGTTTTTTTAAGGGACGGTATGAGAGATGCTGGATGCATAATTAATACATGAGACTGTTCGAAAATCTTTCCTAAGGCAAATTTTAAGAAAGATTTCCTGTCTGTGCTGTTAAACTAACCCTCTTCTACAAAGAATACAGTTTGAGTCAGAAAATGTATAAATAATTAACGAGTGGAGGTGTGGAGAAATATCGCGAAATTTTACCTCTAAATCCTGACTGTAGCAAATTCCAATAAGCTGAACAACAAATTCACTTCCTTGAAGACCTTCTACCATTTTCATTCCATGCAGACAGTCTTCATAAAAGACATCACTAGCACACCTGCTATAAACCACATCATAACCGTGCCAATCGGCCAAGTAAATCTCTTTTACAGCATTTAGATGGCCTGGAATTCCAATTCTCCGTCTTATTCTCACATTAAGAGCAATGTTAGCGCAGTCTAGCCAATGTAAACACGTAATCCATCCTTGAAAACTAAACTGACCTTGTGGACAACGAACGCAGTTCCCGTCGACTAAATGAAAATTAGATGGACATTCAGGCTTTGCGCTGTTATTCCCTGATCCAATTCGCCTTCCTTTATGCGTATCGTTCCTTCTGGTCGTTTTTTTTTCCGAAAATAACAAATAATAAGTCAGTAGCAAGAGAGGAATCGGAGTCAAATAAACTCTGAAATTAACTGCCATTTTGTTTTGTCTCCTGTTAAGAAGGCCTAGGTACTAGTTTCCAGTCTATCCTCGGTACTATTATTATGCGCGAAGTCTGGGTTGCATCATTTGGGCGCCATTTTTCGAACGAACGTTTGTTGTCAAATTTTTCTTGTAAAATTTCGGTCGTTTTCAGATTATTTTCCAACGTTTTCCAGCATGCCTTCACAGTATGACAGTGTTACAAGTGTTTTTGAGGAAGCACAGCGTGGATTTCAACATCACAAAAAGCTCTTAACGGAGTTGAAAAAGCTCCACGACAAGTCATCGCAAGATGAGTTTCGGGAAAGTTTTCTGTGGCATTTGAAGCATGCTATGGTGGTGATTAACAGGGAACCTGCTGTTGAAAGAGTCATTGAATTTGCAGCGAAGTATGCTACCTTAAAGGATCACCGTATTCCTCAGTCTCAGAAGGTGATTAATTAACTTCTTCATTTTAACCTTATAACCACTTGAAGTTAAAAATTCCTTTTACACTGGTGATCATAAATAATTGTGTGTTGGTTGCGAAAGTTTTCAAGTAGAATAATTTAGAAGTATCATTACAAACATACACCGTAACTTTGTCGAGTGGAGTTTACAGAGGGCTTGAAGTCAGCCAAAATTGACATTTACTGTAATGTGTTAGCCCCCCCCCCTTCCACCCCACCCCCCCCCCCCCCCACAAAAACAACAACAACAACGAAGTGTCAGAAACCGTGAAAAAGTACATGTACATTGCTACCAGAGGTTTTCTTCTCACCACTCAGTGCCTTGTTGTCCCTATTCAAAGAAAGTCTTTAACCTCTAGATCCGGGATACAATAATATTAAAAGTAATAATATTATTGTCTATAATCTTTAAAAAGCTTATCATCAATATAATTCCCCCCCCCCCCCCTCCGCTCACACCCCCTCCCTCCTGGACTAAAAAGTGTCCTGATCAAAAATGTTTAGCCTTAAATCTTCACAATAAATGCAATACAATTTTAAAATTCTGGCACTAACATCATGTATAAAACAAACAGGATGGCCAAGAAAGTGATGGTGAAGAAGATGATGCGTCCAACAAATTCCTTGATTTCATTTACACTTTCCTGTTGGACTCATATGATGCTAAAGACAAAGCAGTGAGGTTCCGTGTTTGCCAACTCATCAACAAGATTTTGAACAACATGGATGATGATGCTGTCATTGACGATGATCTTGCTGACAGAATTTTTGAGAGTATGCTGACACGTCTCCATGATAAATTTCCCGCTGTGAGGGTGCAGGCAGTTGCTTCGATGTCCCGGCTTCAGGACCCAACAGATGATGAATGTGCTGTAATATCTACATATTTGAAACTCATGTCTACTGACTCAAGTGCTGAAGTTCGTAGAGCTGTGCTCCTGAACATAGCCATTTCAAGTCAAACATTGGAGGGAGTTATAGGTAGGTACTGTGAATCCTTGAATAAGCACCCCCTCAAACAAGACAAAGGGGCAAGTCTGTCACCTATTTGTAGTGTCACTTTGAAAGGGCGGAAAACATATTTACATTGATGGGAGAGCAAAATAATGGTTCAGTTTTTTCAAAAGTCACCCCACTAGGACACAGAAACTAATTTATTGTCTGTGGCTGCAGATGGCTAGAATGGAAATTGATTATAAACGTGGAAAACTTGACCATTTTTTCAAGTTTTTCTTATGTATTTTGGAGAAATAGCTGAAAAGCTGATTAAAGTATGTCCCTCATAGGAGAAATCACTATGTCTTGTTAATGTTTTTCTCATCTGATGGTAGTCTGAAAGCAATTTGATGTTAGAGTCAAGAGAAAAGGTACCTTGTCATATATTTGAGCACTTTTGACCGAAAAGCAGAGAAATTTCCATGACGGTGCCCCATTAAATAACAGTACTGAAGGAGAGTAGTCTCTAGAAACATCTTTCATGAGCACAAAAGCTTCTGTGATTTATGGTATCTTAAAGAGAAAAACCAAAATTTGCTGAAGTAGTGCCCTGGGTGCTTTTAGGGATCTTATAGAATAACAAGTTTGTTCAAAGAAGACTCACCTTGTCTGGGGTAGGTGGGGGGTAAATATCAAAGACACCAACTATCTCATGAACATTACCACCAAAATTTTATTGGCTTTGAAATTTAAGTTGGCACAGAAATATTCTGCTAGCAAGAGTCAGCATCGCCAGATAAACAAGAAAAGTGAGGTTTGAATGTCATTGTCATTTTTTACTGCTGGTTTGAGGGGTGGCTGTGCAATAAAGACACCATCTTTTGAGGTTGAGGAAGGGGGCTGCAGGCAGAGACCACCATCTATTTCGTGGTTTGGTGGGTCATGTATGAGTATAGCAGTTTTGACCATTTCCTTACATAATTTTAGGATTTATGGTAATAATGGAAGGGTTTGGTGCAAGATTTTTATGCTCATGCTTACAAAATGTCAAAAGTGTAAACCAGCCTCAACTATTCTTCATTTTGCAGGGAGGACCCAAGATGTGACAGAATCAGTGAGGAAGCTGGCTTATCGCATTCTAGCAGAAAAAGTGAACATCAAGTCATTTACCATTGCTCAGCGAGTGCAGCTGCTTTCTAATGGATTACTTGACAGATCAGAGTCCATCAAGGATCTTTGTGCTAAGGAGCTTCTGGGTGGCTGGCTGAAAAGTTTTGACAAGGATATCGTTAAACTGCTGAAATGTTTAGATGTAGAGGGATGTACTGAAGTAGCTGAGCTGTCACTGAAGGCAATACTCAAAGGTGAGTTGAATACTTCAACTTTATGTATGCGCCAGTTGTCAAGGTTTAATATGAAAGTTTGATTCTTTAAAAAGTAGCATTGTGACCGATCACATGTCAGGTTGCCCATACTTTTGCACAAACCAAGAGAGAGTAAGAGGAGAGTGATGGAATGGACAAGGCAATAGTGAGCCATTTAAGCTAATTCTCTCCCTGAGTGCCATCCTCGGAAATTCAGCAGTATCAATACCCAGCTAGGATGTACTTGAAAGGGATATAAAATGCCCAGAGTGGAAGAATTTTGCCTGATTTAGCCAAAGAAAAGCAAAAGAAGCTGGTGAGAGGGAATGAAAACAAGTTATACCAAGGGCCTGAAACAGGCTAGGCCTGATTTGAGCCATTGACCCACATTATTCTGGTCCTTGGTGGGAATTTCGAAAACAAATAAATACTTGACCAAAGTAAAATGGCCCAAATCTGTTGCTTGCCTCCCTTGTCAACATAGTAGAGTTTTAATGGTCTCTATTCACCCCTGCTCTGTTGAAAGGTCCTTCAGTTCTCCTCATTATCGAGGCGTCATTTTACTGATTGGCATGCCAAATAAATTGGCACAAAGGTCCACCATAACCACATAAATGTTTGTTTTCGCTGCTTGCAGGATTACCAAAAGAGGATTTGAAAGTTTATGAAGAATCATTAAAGAAAGGCCAAGAAGATGAAGGCCCAGTAAGAATCAACTATGACATTCTTGATGCTGAGACAGCATTTTATTGGAGATGTCTTGGAGAACATGCAAAATCCATGGGCGTGGATGGGGAAGAACTCTTGGATGAACTTCTACCTGAAGTCTCAGGGTTTTGCAAGTATATTCAGGGGTATGCTCGTCAAAGAAAGTCACTATAAAATTATTTTTAAGTTTCAAATATAACAAGAAATTTACACTTGAATGTGTTTTATTATTATAGCTGCATGTCTTGATTGGTTTAGAAAACTTTTGCCACTTTTTCAGCTACGCTGCTTAGAAGTAAAACCAAAACTAACCATGCTTTGTGCACATGTGTTTCCTGCACTTTGTGCCTGTTACATACATACAATACGGTTACATGTTTTGAGTTCTGTTTGTTCACAGGGTTGTTTGCCTCTCTTGTGATTGGCTGGAGTTATTACTTTGGTTTTGGTTTTACAAGTCGGTTTGAAGCCGCTCAAAGTTTTCTTGGTGATGGCTGACTAGTCCCTCAATATACCATTAACATGGCTGAATCCATATTGTAATCTGCAAATACTGACTGAACAATACAATGCACCGAAAAGAAGCCACCATGGACAGAACAGATTGTGAATTCTTGCTACACTGGTGTTGAGAATCAAGTCAGAATGATGGCACAGTGTCTGCATGTGGCCAGGGCATTTTTCAAGAGCCACTGCCGTTGACTGCTACATGTAGATCGTGTGGCTAAACACACTCAGTAACTCTTTTTAGCAATGTTTTAATCTTATATGGTTTATAAATTTGTACTTCAGGTATGTGGAAAATTGCTTAATTTGCAAACCATCTTCAGAGCAAGAGACAGAGAGTCAACACAAATTTGTCACTCAGCAACTCTTGACCCTCATGGGTGTGGTGGACCTCTCGGATGAAGTTGGAAGGTAAAAGTGTAATCCTGAATACTTAGTTCAAGTATTTTTTTCACACATGGGTTAAATATTTTATTTTATGTACAGGCAAACACCAGCTTTCGTTACTTGGGAAAGGCTCACTGTCATCCATGGACAATGTTTCAAGATCTGACAAAAAACATAATAATATTGTTCAAAGTAATATTTTACTTGTCTAAAGACTAATGATTTCAAGGACACTGCCATTGTGCAGAACAGAAACAATAAAATCTAAGAGAGAAATCTAAGATTCAAATAGTCTGAATGTCAGCTGTGTCATCCCCCTAACCTGCTCTCCCCATGGGTTAACAAAGCAGAAAGCTGACATTTCAGGCTGAGATTTAAATGGAAACCTTCTACACTGTATTTTCCCAACATTGGAAACATTTTGTGTGGTTTGTTGTCCAGGAAGAACCTGTGTCAGATGCTCCATGACCTGCTTGTCTTACCAGAGATTCCTGAGTCATTAGTTGATATCCTTCATGCTCGGTACATAGACGTTCAACCAGAGGAAAGCAGCAGAATACAGGAGCTGGTTGAAATCATTGCTGACGTCAGACAGCCCATGGTCATGATAGAAACTGCTCAAAACAAGGAAGAAAAACGACAATGGGAACTAAAGGTTGTTTGTTAATCCTGTAACTGTTAAACTCTATCATTTCTAGTTTGTACAGTCACTCCCTACAGCTCACTTATACAGTTCACAAAATTGATTTCATGTTTCCTCTTCAACCAATACACCAGCCAGCTTAAACATTTTGTGCATTTTACTGTCCTTGATAAGCTAGACATGGAGGAAATGTTTCAATCAATTGAAAATGGATGCAGCAGACAGAATAGGACACTAGCCTTACTATAACAAGTAGACAGCAACAGCAAAGCGCTTTGTTGACTTGCTCTAACTTGTAGGCTTGTTTTCCGCTGCTCCCTAAGGTCCAGTTTTCCTAATTTCCCAAACAGCGGCTGGTAATCAAGCCAATCTAACTTGTTACTTCATTTGATAAGGTTGCTGGAATCTGTGTCAAACTGAACCAGCTCCGTGATGAAATGGAGCAATGTGTAACAAACCAGGATTTTGCAAAGGCAGCTGAATTAAAGCAACAAATTACAGAACTGGAAGAGCAGAAGGACATTCTTGATTCACAAGAGAACTCTTTCTCACAGACTGTCAGGTCTGAGGAAAAGGTATGTGATATATGCAAGTAGTTAAATGCAGTGGTTTGTTTAGAGGGCAACTACCAGTGTCCACAGCTCTGTTGTCTGGATGAATGCAAATAGCCATCTTACTCCTCGTGGTTCTCTTTGTTTCTTTTTTCTCAGTTAGCCATCTGCTTAAAGTTCTCTATATGCAGGGGGAGCAGCGATGGTGCAGTGGTGAGAGCACTGGCCTCCCACCAATGTGGCCCAGGTTTGATTCCCGGACTTGGCATCATATGTGGGATGAGTTTGTTGTTGGTTTTCGTTCTTGCTCAGAGAGGTTTTTCTCCGGGCACTCCGGTTTTCCCCTCTCCTTAAAAACCAACACTTCTCAATAAATTCCAATTCGATCTGGAAAGTGTCCCCAGTGAGTGCTCTGTGCTAAATACATTGACACTGAAACAAAGTATCAATATATTTTTTGTTTGTCTTAATGGGCATGACCTGCATTGAGAAATGAAGAGTGTGAGCTTTGAGGAAAATATGAATTGATGTGTCTTTGTCTCTTTGTTTCTCAGGATGATCCAGACACACTGTTGAAATGTTTAACTATTGCATGTGAGATGCTGCAGGGCGTGGCGACAAGTGGACTGAACCCAACTCTTTCCACCCTGGTGCAGACATTGGTTAGTAAATCTCCAAATGTCACTTTATAACAATTAAGTTGTTAGCTCTTTGCTTCCTACAGTCGTACGTAAAGTCTTTGTCAGGTGGTTCTACCTTGGGGTTCCATAAAAGAAAATGATTCATTATGACCATTCAAATGAAAGCTATTCAACTGTCTCTTCCTGCGGTACTGTTCGTTTTTTCTAAGTTTCTTTAAATTTTTAAAAGAGAAAAACTTTTAACTTGAAAACTTTTTTAAAAGTGGTGGAGTGGACTGGCTTTAAACAGATCCGCAATAATTATTAACACAATCTTCTTGGTTTTTCAAACCGAAAGCAGTCTCCTCTGGTTCATTGCCAGGGGTGATGGTCATGGCGAGAGAAATTCAAAACAGGCAAAATACATTTTTGCAAAGAAAAAGTAAAGCAGAAAAATAAATTCATTTTACTTTTCCTCGTGACTTTTCTTTGACGAAGTTTTTTATTTTTGGCCCGTTTTAACCTTCCCTTCCCCCAGCTATCTGGACCGGAGTCCATGAGCATAGATTAGTCGTAGTTATCATGTATTTTTGCCTCTTATCTTGTAGATTCTACCTGGTGTACAGAATGAGGATCCTTTAGTCCGCAACATGGCTGTCAAGTGTTTGGGCTTGTGTGCTTTGCTTTCTTGTGAATTTGCACGCATTCATCTTGTGCTTTTCCTACAGGTAACAGTGCAATGCTCTATTAGTTTCAGTATGTAGCTAGATCTCAGAGATTGTTCGTTGCGGCTTCATTCAGTACATGCCATACGCGCCAGCTACATTCCCTGTGTTTTCCTGTTGCTCCAATCACTACGTAAGTGAATTTATTTTGCAACAGTCGAGGCAAAGGAAAAACTGCACAATTTTCCATTGTAGGTTAGGTTGCTCTAGATAATTTTTTTGTGTTACAATCTGATTTTGATGTGGCGCTAGTTTCACAAAGGCTCGAACCATAAGGCAAAAAAAATCTGACTTTTGTCGAGAGTTTGATGCCACACCCTTCATATCATCCTGTACTCTACTGACTGGCCTTTGAGACGAGATAGGAGTAAAACTACAGAGTAACACAATGCGTTTTCTTCTTTTTGACCTTAGGTCGCGCAACTTGACCAAGAACTTGTTCGAGTGACGACTCTTCAAGTTGTTTTTGATCTGCTGCAAACGTTTGGACTCGAGGCTTTCAAAGTGAATGCCTCTGTCCCTGACCTGGAGTCCAGTGATGCCAGCACCTCTGGCTGCGAACGGGACACATCTGGGAAAGACGACGATGGCGGAGAAGAAAACGGAGATAAAGAGGACGACAATGAGAAGAGGGATGATGAAACTGAAGAAAGCCAGGTGCCTGATACAGATACAGCGGCTAGTGTGCTGACTATACTGACAGGGATTCTAGAGAGTGAGGTACGGTTTTCATCATTGAACATTTTGACAATAACTGTTATAATATTAGGACATCATGCAAGTGTATGACTTCTAATATGCGTGTAAGTCACAACAATATTCGTCAAATTCACAGGTGTTCTTGAATGAGCGAGTTGTTTGCTGAAAGCTCTTCTTGAATTCTAATTGGATAGCTGTCACAATCAGAAATGGAACTAGCCTTCCTAGAGATTTGAAGTAGCGTTCCTTAGTTATAGTTGCTACTGAATAATCCCAGTCCTTCCCTAGAACTACTTGAAATGCAGTTCATATCACCATAGTTAATTGAGGGACTAGTTATGAAACCTTGCCATGACAATAATGTGCTGCAATTTATATTGGAAGGGCCGCGACCGTGCACAATCCTTTGTTTTAACGTTCACAGCAGAATATTACCAGGGACGTTTCTATTGGTCAGTTGCTCCAACACATTTCAAAACTTATTGCGGTTTGTACACGGTCAAGGCAAAAAATGCTAACAAAAACATATAACAGTTACAAAGAAGTTTGTTAGGTCCTCATAACCATTGCCTTTTGTTTACTATGATATCGCATGCACTTCTCGTGTGCACCAGTCTTCAGATGATGTTTCTCCTGAAATTATGTTGCAAGGTTGTCTTTCATGAAAAGCCTTACACAATAGCTGATGTTAGTGATCTGTCATTTTATTCACCCGCTGTATTTAACCTTTTCCTCTTTGCAGAGCAATGACTTACGTAACGTAGCCGCTGAAGGACTGGCCAAGTTGTTGTTATCAGGTCGTGTTCTGAGTGCCAAACTATTCTTGAGACTTCTTTTGCTGTGGTATAATCCTACTACTGAAGATGATGTCAACTTAAGACACTGCCTTGGTGTCTTTTTTCCTGTGTTTGCCTTTGCTTCACGGTATGTCACCATCTTATGATATTCATGTCTGCCGTTTGTGCCATGCGGCTTCCTTTCCAAGAGCGCAGAAGGCTGGTCAAATCGAAAAGGAGCTAAGGAAATGTTCCTTATCCCCGGAAGATTCCGGTTCGCTTCTCGCTTGCTTGCTACGTTGGCTAGATCTCATTCAAAAATAAGATACAGTAGAAGCTCAGCTCTCTTAACAGACACTCTCGTAGGCGGACAGCTGTTCGTGCGATCGCCTTTGACACAAATCCCCGTTTGAATTCCCATACAATCTCTGTATTTACACATTCCCGCAAGCGGCCGTGGACACTTTCAGGGGGTCACTATTTGGACTTTTCCTTTGTTTTTGAGTTCTCGTAAGCGGACACCTGAATGGAAACCCCATTAGTCTCTGAATCCTATTTTAAACAATCAACCGTACATCGCTGTCCGCGTCTCAATGATTTTACAGTGCAGCAATTACAGTTATCGCATTTATCGCGGCGTTGCATAAGGCCGCAATAACAACAACAAAAATATCATTTGATACGGAGGTTTTTTGTTTGTTTTGTTTTGTTTTTTTTTTTTTTTTTTTTTTTTTTTTTTTTTTTGCATTCCTAATGGTTTTTGTTAGTGGGCAAGGTCCCGTAAGCGGCCATCTATCCCTTTCACCTCTAGTGGCCGTTAACCATTCTCGTAAGCGGCCAGCTCCAGTTACGGACGTCTTTCTAGTTTTCGCATTCCGATGATGTCCGCTTACGAGAGTTTCCGCTGCGTAATGAACTGATTACTAGTGAATAATTCACAAATCGTATTTTCTAATCTGAAAGTTTTTTATGCCCCAAAGCATGTCAGAGTAAGGGTATAGCTACACTAACGTTTGGTTTTTAAATTTATCAACATAGTCGATAAGATTAAAAAAAAAAATCATGTACAAGCAAACGTAATTCTTTAGAATTTACGACAATTGTAACCAAAACACCATAAAAAATTTCCGGTACTTAGCCTGACCCTTTAAAAACGTTTTGCTTTTCCTGGAAATCATTAAAAATCTGCCATTTTTTTTTATGTTGCAGCACAAACCAGGAGCTAGTTGAGGAGGCGTTCCTTCCCACTCTGCAGACATTATTCAGTGCTCCTGCTTCATCCCCGCTGGCTTCTGTCAACATTAACAACGTGGCAGAGCTGTTGGTGGAACTGACCAACTCCAAATACTTGGCAAAGAAAGGAACCTCTATCGATACCACCGAGGTACATGTCTGCCTTACAAACTGAATAATTTAGAAAAGGTGTCTGTAAGGATGGTGGAGCCACGTGACTTCGAGCGGAGTGCACGTGTCCATGGCATGGCAGGTGTCCTGCGAGTAGTAATCATCAAAGGCACCTCAGACTGAAAATCCGTGCAAATACTTACCAGTCACTTACCTAATACCTATAGGGTGGGGAAGGCGACCGGGAGTAAATAGCTTCAAAGCTTCCACGGTTGAATTAACGTATATCACAACCAAGCTGAAAATTTATCATCTCAACTTGTTATCACGACACAGGACGCTTCCGACTTTGCTGATCCTAGCAGCATGCAGGACGCATGTCACATAATGAGCCCAGTAAATGGCAGTGCTCGGCTGCAGAGCACAGAAAGATTTTTTGGGACCAATTTTTTGGTTCCATCTCTCAAACTGACCTTGAACATTCACTTAAATTTCAAACTTAAGAAGAAGGAATAAACAGAAAGGTGTAACCCTCGAACCCGAGTCGTTTGCTTCATTTCTTCTCTTCTTGACCACTACACCAAAGAGGATTAGCTGTCGAGGATTGCATTTTTTAATGTATTTTTATTATTACATACCCATCACAATAAACGAAAGCTAACCGTTTTCACGTGCTGTAGATTGGTGCTAAACCCCAAAGTGATGTTCCTTACCAAGCTGGAACTTTCTTCACTCTGTTCTCTGACTAACAAATGTGTTTCTGTCCCAGTGTCATCAGGTCACACACGCCATATTCGTGAACGGTTACCAAAAGCGGTCAAAAAGTGATCCCAAATAATCTTTCTGCGCTCGGCACGTGTCCTTTTAGCTCACTGATTTTGACCATCCATGCAACCGGTGTACGGAAGCTCATGGTTTCGAATTCCTCTGGGATACTTAGCCTAACTTCTTTTTCATTTGCTAAAACACATTTGTAATTCATATTTAAGGTGGCCAGCATACACGTGTCCCTGAGTCTTGCCGTTGCTAATGAGATCCTGTCGGACCCAGAAGCTCCCGGAGTGCGGGTGCTATGCAAGATACTCACAATGATGGACCTTACAGGGTGCGCCCAGTCAACAGTCAAGGAAATGAAAATCCTCACCGCTAGGATGTTGGAGGTATGGCAGAAGGGAATAAAGAGGCCGCTACATACATGCATAGATTTAAATAGAAGAAAGATCCTCGCAGTTAGTACGCAACTTAAGCAGTTGCGAAAAGAAAGCCTGAAAAAATTTTCTCGGGCTCTCTTTTCGTAACTGCTTAAAATGCGTACTAACTGCGATGATCTTTCTTCTATTTGATCTTTAATCCGCAGTTCAAAATATATGTTTCATATATTTATACTCATTTAATTATTCATCCTTCACGGGTATATTACGAACTCACAATCTGACCAGCTCCCAGTTGGCTTGATAGCTCAGTTGGTAGAGCTCTGCACTGGCATCACAGACGCCATGGGTTCGAATCCTGTTCAAGCCTGAATTTTTTTTCAGGCTTTCTTTTCGCAACTGCTTAAGTTGCGTACTAACGGCGAGGATCTTTCTTCTATTATTTGATCTTTCATCCGCAGTTCAAAGTATATGTTTCATATATTTACACTCATACATGCAGGGGCTTTTTAAAGACTATACAGGATATTTCAGATAAGACTTTTAAGTTCCCCCGAGAAAACATGAACACGGACAGTGGAATAGCAATGAAAGTCCTCCGTTTTCTCCTCCAAAATTTTCACAATAAATTGGAATACCATTCTTAGCTAGCCGAAGTTGAAAAGTGGATGGCTTTCTCTTTTGTCAGCTGTAACGATAACCTTGTTTTTGCTTTAAACCTCTTTCAGGAAATTGAAGATAGTGTATCTGTGAAATCACTCAATAAATTCCAGAAAATGCTGCTGGATCTTACAGACTTAGAAAACGGTAAGATAACAAATTGCGCGCGTCAGTTCTCTTTGTTGTTTTTGAATGAATAAGGTTAGTTATGAGAGATGAATTTTTCACTCAGTGACGCAGACGGAAAACGAAAATCCGAGTTTACCCAGCAAGAGAACGAGTTCTCCTGTTGGGAGCACTCGGATTTTCTTTTTCCGGGTATGCTGTGTCAATGACAGACTGAAAAATTCATCTATCATTTATTCACCAGGCTAAAAACATGACATCTCATATCTTTCATATATCACCACTCATCGACATTCAGATCCTAGCAGTGTGTAAGATGTTTGTCCCATAAACCTAGTTTAATGGCCTTAGCTTCCATGAGTTTCTTGTAGCTCAGTGGTAGAGCATCCGAGCTAGTACTCAATCGGAAGGTCTGAGGTTCGACTCCTGTTGGGAGAACTTGGATTAAAATATAACATCATATTTCTTTCACGAGAAAGAAACTCACAACAATTGATTAAGCTTGTTGCTAACTCCGACACTTACAGCATGGAAACACTTCCTACATGGAAAAATGTGAGGGCCTTCAAGTCTTTGCTTGACTCTGACATTGCTTTCGTTTTCCAATTTGCAATTGCGCCCCTCTTCAGTTTCTGCCAACAACGTTTTAACTTCTTTTTTTTTCTAATCTAAGCCCAAGATCTTGTACTACCGGAATGATGGGCTCGCCCTTTCCTAGATTTATATATTTAGATTTATATTTGTATTTGCAAAGGCACGATGGTTTAAAGCCGCGGCGTCCCTGGCGCGCAAAGAAAATGGCAAGTGTAGCTACTCTTGCATAGGCGACGACATGCCTGCAGTTTGTCGCGAAAAGGTCAATACGATGTTTTAGCTGTTGCGTCAGCTTTCGATTTTTGCGTCGCGCTGGTGATGCGACAAGTGTTGAACAAATCGCGTCGCGTTTGCATGGTTGGTGTGTCGAACTTTTGAAGATGAGGCTGAGGCTTAGAGGCTCTTGTTTTCTCAGACAAGAAAGTTTCAACTGAACTTCTCAAAGCATAGTTCAGTTTTATGAAGAGAGTACTTTAAACATCAAGGCCTGCACAATACTACCTTGTCATGTAGATTTGTCTCTGACCACAATGATAGTATACTTAATCTGCGGTTTCATCGGTTTGCAGAAGGTACAGAAGCTGAAGATGACACAGAAGCACATCCAGAGGAAACAGAAAACACTAGCAACGAGGCCAGGCCAGATGAGACAACAGCGGATAACACAGACTCCTGTCAGAGATTAGAGGACACGAACTGTCCTTCGGAAGAGGGGCAATCCACAGAACGAGTGGAATGTAACAGAGAGGAAACAGAGACCCGTGATGGTACCGTAGCTATGGCACCTGGTAGGCTATGTATAGGATGGTATAGACTGTACACAGATGAAACTGTACTTGAACTCACTCTAATCCAAATCGAAGGGAGATGGCCGAGGGGGAGCAGGGATGGCGCAGTGCTGAAAGCACTCGCCTCCCAGCAATGTGGTCCGGGTTCGATTCCCGGGCTCGGCGTCATATGTGGGTTGAGTTTGTTGCCTGGTTTCCTCAAAAACCAACGCTTCTAAATTCCAATTCGATATCAATCTGGATTGGGAGTTAGTAGTCAACTGCGTTTGTAACTTGACCAGGAATAGCCCTTTTCACGGTTAACTCTGCTCATTTGAATTACAATGAAATCTAGCATGTATGTGAGGCAATTTCGGGCTATTTTGTAGTTGTAGCCCGAAATTGCCTCGCATCCGCGTTGGATAACGTTGTAATGCAAATGAGAAAAATCAACCGTGAAAAGGGCTATTGGATACAACGACTTAACATCATTCACCTAACCATGATCATCATTTTTTACTCGTCTTCTGTAGAGCCGCAAACTACTGAAGTCCCCAACAGTGACCAAACACAAATTCAAACCAAACCTCCAAAATCGAAATCGAGAACAAAGAGCAAGAAAGGGCCAACAAAATCAACTGCCAGGGATAAAGAACTTAGGTAAGAGTCACAGGTGTACACCATTTTCTGCAATAATGTGTAAACTGAAAAGGGCAATGTTTTTTTTGTTTTTTTTTTACTTCAACAAAGTATGGAAACAATTCATTTTTCGCGGGGGCGCTAACCGACGTAACTTGTGCGGGGAATTTTGCAGTCATCATCTTCACTGAACTCGCGTTATAATGGAAGTCTGTAACAGCCGGGTGGAAGACAGAAATCTAACGCCATCCTGACAACATACTGATCGTTGGAGATAGTTCAGTAAAAAAAAAACGCTGATAAAACAACGTTGACGAACGGCAGTAGGTAGAATAATAGTCGCACAATGTATGTCGGGCGAATATTCAAGGAGGAGTCAGTTCAATGTAACATCAGTGAGGTAACAGTGGCAAGCTTTTTTTATAGTTAAATATACTCATCTCATCTCTTTTCAACGGCGGATTCCTTTAACAGTCATTCCAGTGTGGTGAATGAGGAGACAGCAGCAAGACGAACAAGATCCACAAGGTACACGATAAGAATGATTTCTCTAGTTAAGAGAATTCTAGTCGCACCTTTTCTATATCATACTAATCTAAATTTGAAAACGTATCTTTTTTTTTTTGGGCCCGCCATCCATACTAAAACGGCGTTTTCGACCTCCCAAAACGGATCTTTTTTCTGGAAAAGCTGTAAAGAGTGAATAAATTTGAAACTGAAAACGCGGGCTCGGTGTTTTAGTGTCACGGACGGCGAAAGGGAGCTCTTTAAATGGAAACTGACATTACGTCACGAATGTACGCATGTTCCATCGTGTGTTTAGTGTTTCTGGAGACGAGGGGACTTTTTAGCGTGGACGGAGAACGTTTATTGCGTTTTGGGGCGAAACTCCATTTTAATTAAAATTTGTCCGGATTGGTGTCGACGAGAACGAAGCCTCATAAACCACGTGGTCCTTCTTTGACGGGCCAAAAAGTTATTTCAACCAGGTGATGGCACTGGCCTGAAAATGAAGGCAACAGATACGGTCATACCAAACGTTTTCCCTTCTGCATTCGGCTTACTTGCCTGGTTGTTCAACCTTTAAAACGCTTTCAATATCAGTGAAAAGTCGTGATGTTTCTCCAAACTGAAGGTCTCCAGTATGAGGTCAGATGAGATGACCGACCCATTCATGAAAATTATGTCGTCAGAGAGATTTTGGAAATTATTTGAAGATTGGCATCCAACTGCATAGTTTCTTTCTTCTTCCAATTTAGTTTACGTGTGTGGCCGAGCGGCGAAGGCTCGGCCAGCGAGATAGGCACTTACTTTTGATTTCTTTCAAATCTGACAGAAAAAGCGACGTCTTCTTGCACTTCAGTGTCTACTGCGAACCGATCTTTTTTTGTTTTGTTTTGTTTTCAGCTACAATCCTCGTCAATTCTCTTGGGAAGGTTGCCAGATTTTGCCTTGCCTTCAGTTACTCCCCTCTCTCTCCCACCAGTTTCAATGTTGGGTTTTCAATCTCTTCTTATGGTGATTTTTTTTTTATGCATTATTGTCCGTGAAGGATCCAATATTGAAAGGGGGTGGGGGAGACAAAATATAAGGAACATAGGAAAATTACTCCTTTCCAAGAGAAATTGGCGACCATTGTAGGTCCCTTCTACAACTAATCATCAATAATTTTCTTTTCACAGGAAAAGCAAAAATAATGCTGGCAAAAAGTTAGCGGCCATCATTAATTCAGATGACGACAACAGTGAAAAGGAAAATGTTGTAAACGACGATGAAGATGTATTCGCCTGAGTGTGCCAAATGTACAGTTTATTCTTCATTAAGACACTTTTTCTCTCATATACACGTTTGATATATGGAGTAAAGCGCACTGTGCTTTTTCTTTAACTGTCTCCTTATATAATCACATCACAGGTATATTGCTGTATACATGATGCGCTAGGTAGCGGCAAGTAGAACCAATTACACTGCAGAACAAAAATTACGTCTCTGAGGGAATCATTGGTTGATACGAGTTGAAAAACATTGATCTTATACAGCACGTGTTAAAATCGCCCTCTTGAGTTTACATTTGGCTATCTTAATCATCAACTGGTTGGTAACATTTCCTGCGTTTCAACACTCGTGATAGAATGTTTTGTTTTGTCCAGCAATGTCTGGTTCTTTTACCTACAGTGCCCTGATTAGCACTGTTGTTTCACTTGATTAGTATTCAGACGGAAAAACAGTCTGTTTTGTTTCAGTCATTAATTGCAAGGATAAATCACACACCAGTACTTGAGTGTGCAACCGTTTGTGCTGAAGCTATCGCTCGCACCAGCAAAAGTCACGGTTATTTTGCGGTCTATTTTTTATGATGTTACAGAATTCTAATTAACAATTAGATTATGAGCTCGAGATTTCTATCGCGTAATAGCTGATGAGGGCGCAGCCCGAATCAGCTATTATGCATAGAAATCGAGAGCGAATAATCTAATTGTTTTAGTATAAATCTACTAGTCGTGCAAAACTAAACAAGTAAATTATCTATATCCTCATCGCAGACACTTCGAAAACGCGATGAAGTGGCCGCCATTTTGTTGAAAACCGTTACTCACTATCTATCACAGAATAGATAGCGAGTAGCGTAGCCAATCGGAGAACGGCATTCGTGAAAGAACACTAGTAGATTTATACTAATACTGGTTAGAATACAATGTATACATGTATATTAATAAAAGGCTTTTTGACCAACTGTTCATTCCTTTAATAAAATTCAACCGAACAAATAACAAAGTGGTTAAATGCACTTTTGACAACTTTTCAAAAACCACTCTGATCGAGTCAAAGAAAATGTACTTCCCTATATGGTAATCCTTTCCACCCCCTCCCCCATTTTTCAGCCACCTTGGACTGTTACAGACATCATAATGGTGCGTTCACACGGTTCCATTCTTAAATTACAGAAGCTAAACATGTAGAATGTACTCCAAAACAGTGTGAATGAATATTTACATCCCTGGAGAATAATATAAAAATTATACTTAGACTATCTACAAAGTTGGCAGGAGAAAGCGTCTAGTTGCGGGGAACAAGTGGAATTTGCAGAAAATTCATAGCCAAGTAATCAGAGTAGTTCTGGATAACAAAGTCAAACCAAAAATAGGATTCCAGTTTCATCAGAAGAGCTTTACCGCTGGAGTTCTGAAACCTACTTGAATTTATACTACAGTGAAAGATGTTGAAATCTCTTTGACTAAAAGTATGAGCACTATCACCGTCATTGCTTTATAGACCCATTCGGCCAACGCAATGTTCTACCCAATTCAAATCCTTTGAGCATAATTAAAATGTTTTGTTCTAAGTATTTCCATATCATTTAAACGTGAATGCTACGTTATAATGCAAATGCAATAAACATTAAGAATCTTAACCCCGGGGGGATCTGAATTGGGTACTACATTGCATTAGCTGAATGGGTCTATTGACTTTAACTCCACCAGGAACCATACCAATAAAGCCACTTCAACTTCAAAACTACTTAGTTCTATTGTAGACAAATCAGAATTTTTTACAGGGCCAGATTTCAGCCTGGGGTAAAATTTTGGCCCAGTTGGGGGGTTGAGATTTCTTTCTGATTACATGATGAATTTCAGCATGGGCGCAATTGAAATTACCTTGGGTGAAAAGAAATAAAATCAAAATATAGCGGTTTCAGTTAAACTACATTGATTTTGCATGCCCAAGTTCACCTTTTAGCCTGGACTGAAATATGATTGCATTACCATGAGATTTTTCAGCCCGTTTGACCACGCTGAAAGTTCCAGCCCAGTTTGAGCTAACGCGACTGGAACTTTAACCCTGGGCTGAGTTTCTCCAGGTCATTAGAAACTCCTTCTAGGAGGATTTGTTAACAAAGCCAGGCTGAAATCTCATAACCCCTAAGCTCTGGCCCTTAGTTGCTGTATTCATAAGAAAGCTTCTATTAAAAACGTCTTCCAATGCTTATTTGTTTGGATAATGCAGGGTGACTGCTTGTTCCCTGAGTTCTAAATACAAGTTAAACAAAGTACAGAGTTCACAAGGCTTGCTGTGTAACTGATTATCTTGAGATGCAATATTTCAAAACTGATGGTAACCAAACAACATGTGCAAACTTAAATACAAAGAAAATATATTAGATGCAATTCAAGGTCAATTTAAAATGAAGAAAACATTGATGGCAGCATCAATGTTATTAATAAAGTTTTAAAATAATGTGCTTGAAGCATTCCTTTCAACTTGTTTCGTGCTCAAGTGAGTTACAGGATTAACCTAATCTAAAGTACAACATCCTGAACTCACTTCAAAGGAGTGAAAATACACAACTATCGGTGTTGAGCCTGGAAGTGGGGGATCTAGGGCAAATGCGGGGCATTTGACTTCTTTGAAGACTTTCTGTCCACAATCTTCACTGGGGACAAAAAAGGATGTTAAGTCAAATCCCTCACTTTGGGTCATTTTCCCTTTCAAGAATGGTATACAAGTGCTGGATACGTACTTAACTGCACAGTAAAATGCCTTACTTTGGGGTTGGAAAGATGAATCAATTAAATGTCCCATATCTGCCTGGGCCTGACAGGCTTAACACTGATAGGTGCATATATTAAAAAACACCCCTCCCCCACATTAATGCAAAAGGACCCTAAAAGAAGTCACTGATAGGCACGGAATTCCCTGAGACAATGTACAGTGCACATGAAATTCCTCAAATTGTTAACATGGTGCCTCATTTGAGCCTCCAGGAACAACAGGTAGTGAGCGTGCTTGTTTGTTCCGCTGGCTTCTTCTTTGTCGTGCCCTTGTGCTGCCAGCTGTCTGCTGAAGCAATAAAAAGTAAATAAGAAAGCAGATGAGTAGCTGCTCAGCAGAAATCTAGATGATCTTCCTCTGAGTCCTTGTTTGTACTCTTGTCTGAAACAAAACAGTTAAATAGAGCTACGCATTAGTATAACTGGAAAGCTTGCTGTAAAAGGGGCATGTGCACTTTGCAGGTGTCGAAATTATTAGTCCAAAACAGTTCTTATTTGGATTTAAAAAGACTAGATATCATTTTAAAAAAAAAATTTTGTATTTTAGTTTTCGTATCTTCAACTCACAGACAATGAGATTTAATACCATCTGTCCACGTGATCAGTGCCAAATATACAAATTATTTAAAGAAATTCACATTTTAAAAGTAAGCATTCTTTAGATCTTACATGTATTTATCTAAAACTTACAAATATTGAAACTTTACATAGATTAAGTTCTTTATTAATATCGAAACCACAACAAATAGCAAGAGATTAAGATAATTCAATTATATTAACATGCACAAATCAGCAGATGCTCGTCTGAATATCCAGTAAAATAACATACATATAATTTTCTCTGAAAGATCATTAATTTTAATAGTACTGTAAATCATATAAAGACCATGTTAATAAAATCTCTTTTGTGTTACTTTATTATTTTAATTTTGCATCAAGGTTTACTGAGAGAAATAATTATTTATAAGCTGGGTCAAATGTATAATTTAAAACATAATTTTCAGAACTGAGGAAACATTTTTTAAGAAAATTATTCAAAACAATTTTTAGTAAATATACTTTTTTAACGGTTAGTAACTCAAAGTAAATTGTGAAACATTTTTAAGTAATACTGTTTTTACATGGAAGCTTAAAAAAGCAATAAATTATTACAACCACACAAGGTAATAGTCCTTGATACACCATAGCCACATAATGCAATACAGTTTAAGTTAAATAGTTAGGGGGAGCAGGGATGGCGCAGTGGTGAGAGCACTCACCTCCCATCAACGTGGCTCGGGTTCAATTCCCGGACTCAGCATCATACAGTATGTATGTGGGTTGAATTTGTTGTTGGTTCTCATCCTTGCTCCAAGAGGTTTTTCTCCCCTCTTCTCAAAAACCCACATTTGCAAATTCCAGTTCGATCTGGATTACTCAGTGTCAAGCACTTTACCATGAGACTCAGGAGATTGTACAAGCACTCGCCATGTTATTGGCATTAAAAATATTACTTTTATTAGTTTACTTTACTTCACTTTACTTTACTTAAATAAATACTTTACTTTACTTAAAAACTTTACTTTACTTCACTTTACTGCACTACACTGCTTTGCAATAATTATTTACTATATACTTTACTTTACTTTCAATTACTCATACGTGCAATGTCGTGTTGAAGTGCTCCTTAGAAGAAATGATGAAGCAAAAGAAAACATATACACTGTAGCATTATTATGTATTTTATGCATGAAAGACACTTGCGATGTTAAAAACTACAGGAGTTGTAAAGTGAGCCTAACAGAAAAACATTCAGGATTGAATGGGGCACACAGCCTTATGAAAAATGAAATGAGAATGAATTTAAAAAATTACCACAATGACATTTCTTTATTTCTAAGACAAAATTAATTTTACAAATTTTGATGTGAAGATGAAGATGAAGACTGAGGTTCTCACAACAAGACAGTAAAGAAATGATTAATGTTGTCTGACGTAGCACCCCCCCTCAGCACATTTACCCCATCAGTAGACAAAACTTCAAAATATGGACAATAAATAAAAAAAATTATTGACTGCAATTTTTTTGAGTAAACACTTACCTCTGAATTATTGTAGCTTGAACCAGCCTGAGGAATTCTTGAGCGAGTTGAGGTTTTCTACATGTAAATTGAACAATGATTGCAAAGAAATGTTAGAAAAGAACACTGTTTGATACCTTCCATGGTTTAATGCATTCAACAATTCCTCCATTTAGCAAAATTGGCATCTACTTTTATATGCATCCGTTCTCTTATTGATGTTAAGTTCTGTCATAACATTGTCAAAGTTGCTGTGGATAACAGCAAAGTTTGACAATCTCATGAACATATGTGTCATCCATAAATGGACAGATGCATAAAAAACAGATGCCAATTTGTTTTTCTTTTTTTAATTTAGGAACTCAAATGTGAGGGAATCATTGCTCAAGACCAGTGGTAGCAAATTCAATTCAACCAGGCACAGACTAGTAAAAATTCAGTTTTGGCAAGCTAAGTAGCTTTTGCGCTCAACAATTTACAGTGAAAACAATATCACAGAACTTCACTTGCAAGAGAAATGCCCTCCTTTCATGAGACATGTTTATTAAGGAAATTGTGCATGGCAAGGCTGGTGCAGTGGAAATTTTGTTTTGGTCAGTAAAATCAGACCTGTTACAAGCCACTGGGCTAGTGAGCTAAAAACACAGTTAAAAGAATTAAAGTAAATTCAGAGAAGAATAACTCAGTAATGTCCGGGAGAACTGGAATCTGGAAACTAAACCTTTACTCCAGTTAACAATGTTCTGAAAACAGTCTACTGGAACACAATTCAGTTCAGCTATCACAGGCTATTTTGTCATTCTCAGCACCATTTCCCACTCAAAATAGATTTCCAGGTCAAACCTCAAATAAAATCCTCACCTTTCACTTCAGAGCTGTATTCTTCCTTCTTTTATTTTATACAAAATATTTTCTACTATTTTCTCATTGAAGGGTTCTAGTTTTGGGCTCTAGTCTTGCCACGTACGTCAAGAACGTCTTGTTATTTTAATTAAAAGTTTGGCAAAACTTTCATCGATGACATCACGATCAACCGGCTCTATTTTTTTATCTGTCAATACTCTCATTGATGTTAAGTTAGCCAAAGACTCAGCCAAATCATGAAGTTACTGTAAAAAACAAAAAGAATTACACTGCCAGAAAACTCACCCCACGTGATCGCGGTAGAGTAGACGATCTGTAATCACTTGATCCACGTGATCTCTTGGTTGCCTGAGTTTTAGACTCTTCTGAGTTTTCTTTTAATTCCTCATTTAGTTTTGCACTGAAAAAAATTAGAAGACATATAATTACAGAATAAATCCTAATGTCAATTAAAATAAAGAAATAATGTACAAATTTTATAATTATTTGACCAGGCAAGTGATTTTTTGGAATTAATTCAACCCTCCAAGTTAACTTTTATTTTCTGTTGTGGCCATTTGGGAAATAGTCACACTTTTGAAAACTGTCAGGGCTGAGTTGCTCGAAGCATGGTTAGCGCTAACCATTGGTTAAGAGGTATTAAAACCTATAGGTTGTCATGGCATTTAACCCGGGTTAGCGCTAACCATGCTTCGAGCAACTGGGCCCAGGTCAGCAGGACCAAATTCTTTGATGTCATTGTGCCCCCCCCCCCCCCCCCTTAAACTTGCAATGTGAATGCAAGTGTTGTTTTAGTAATTAAGAATCTTTTTGTGCATATATGTAAAAAAGACAGAGAGTTAATGCCAGTTGAAGTCAGTACTGTTCCACCTGTTCAATGACTTACACCTGTATCTGCCAACTGTCTTAGAAGACAACAAAATCCAACTTGAAAGCATGATGCAATAATCTATGAGTGGCAACAACTTGTTTAAAAGACTAAATTACCGTATTTATTTGATTAACCACCCACCTTTAAATAGGCGCCCACCCTGAAAGCCCAAAAAGTTAATAAGCGCCCACCCCAGCCCCTCTCGACGAAAAACATTCTTGTACTAGTCCACCATGAAGTAAGAGGAGCATCAGTTGTGTTCCTACTTGGTTTTAGATACGGTAGTCAACAGGGTCTGAAATTAACTTTTTCTTAACCCTTTAATCCTTAAGAGTGCCATTTGGCACATAATGCCACAACTCTGTCAATATTTGACAGATTTCTATGAATTTTTCACACCAAGATGGTCTTGTGAAGATCTACTCATTAAAAGGATAAAAACTTAACCCCCTCCCATATGTGATATGGTTGACCACCCCCATAACTTTTCAACTTTTTTCCCCTAGAAGTTGTGGGTCTTAAGACATCTCTCACATTAATGAAGATGTTGAGACCTGCAAAATAAGCTATAGTTTAGGGGTATACCTAATATACACAAGGATTGGGACGTTTTTGAAGTTTTAAATTTTTACTTTTTAAGGCCATTTATCTCAAAGCCATAACTTTTCTCATTCATAATTATATCAGTTATGAAATACACTCATGAGTAGCTTTAAAATGGTATATCATACATGGAAATTGAGTTTGTAGACTTGGATCTGGAGAAAATGTCTTTTTCCCTTAGGGGTTAAAGGGTTAAGGGAGCCAACTGGCGACTAAAGCAAAAATTTTGGTCGCCAGATGGAAGGGTTTGGTCGGACTGTTATTGTTTTTGGTTTTTTTTGGTTTCTTGCTTGCCATGCCATGATCGCAGCTTCGCCTCTTAATTTGCCGCAAACCAAAGAAACCAATCTTTCTGGCCAGGGTATAATTTACCTTAATTTATAGTAAAGCACAAAATTAAACCTTTCAAGAAAATGTTATCATTTAACACAATAAACATACAGCTATAAAAGGAGACTCACAAAAGCCGTGTAACGGTAACAGAGTCCCACATTTCAAAAAGCGTGTCTGCCGATGTTGTTGCTAAGGCTTCGGATTTCTTTCTCTTATTATTTCCACTTAGTTGGAAGTATGCTGGTATCCTATTAAGTTCTATGTTCAACACATGGGGGCCCTCTATCTATACCTAGACTCAGCTGAGAGTACAATTAAAGTATCTGTTCTTTGCCGAAACGGAACGAAAATGCAACGACGATCAATAAGCTAGTGCCAGACCCTCACACTTTTTTATTGCTCAAACCAGTCTCCTACCACGCAGGCCTGTCACTATTTATAAAATAAGGATTGAGCGCCGTTGCTTTTGATCTTGCCGGATCTCGCCAGGTCATGTTTTCACCCGTGATATCCGTATTGGGAGAAGCCGCTGAAATAATATGGCGCCAGGAAAATATGGCGATCGTAAAATCGTCGCTTCGTTTTACTACAACTGTCCACGGGAGCTTTATGTTTTCTTTTAGAAAAAAGCCTTTTTACCTTGGAGTGTCAAATGCCGATGGGACGAAAGATTAGTCACCTGCTGGCGACCAGTTCTAAATTTATGGTCGCCAACACCTATTTTTTTAGTCGCATTGGCGACCAGTCAGTCGCAATTTCGGACCCTGGTCAATGAACTTTAATATTGTTTATGGCTTGTTTATGTTTAGCTTTTGCACTTTGTTTTGTCTTGTTGAAGAGAAATAAACTGTCTTGTTATCCCTTGTTTTGTTATTCTCTAAAAATGTCCTTGCTTGCTGAAAATGTTGGGGAAATTTAATAAGCGTCCACCCTCATGGGACCAAAATTAAATAAGTGCCCAGGGTGGTTAATCGAATAAATACGGTACTAACCTCTCTACATCAGGGCTGACAGAATCAGGTTCATCCTGTTCTTCTTCTTCTTCTCTTTCCTCAATAAGACTATACTCCTCAGACTCATCAATTGGCATGTAATCATTGTCCATAATGTTCATTCCACCATACCATGATTTGGCTTTGCGAAGTCTGGCGGCTCTCGTGTTATCTGTGGCATCTGTGCCATAGTGACGCAGCTTTTCTGCCAAAACAGTCTGGCCCTAAATAAAGACAAGAAAATAATAATTATTGAACAGTTCTCATCAAATACAGTTGTAGAACTTTATACATTACATGCCTAGAAACAGGAACATTGTGGAAAAATCCCCACAACAGTTTCTTAATATTCTATAGCTCTGTGGAAACACAGAAAAATGTTTTATGCCAGATGAGTGTAACTGTTACATGTATGTATTAATTAAGTGAAAATCACATAAATTCAATGATTTAAGTAGAAAAAAATTCAACATCTTAACAACCTGCATATCCACTGAATGTCAATTATCACAGGTTCTATTCTTTTTATTAACTGCACCTTTCAATAACGTGCAAACTATGAACTTCAAAAGCATTTTAAATTTACTACTCTTCAACCATAATTGAAGAGCTGAGAGCATATTAACCTATACCTAAATGCATTTTGGATCGCTAGATCAGATATGCTCTCAGCCATTCAATTACAATGACAAGCAAGAGACCATGAAAAACAGAAACTGACAAAGTTTATCAAAATCAACCAATCAAAGTACATGAACACAGACTTTTGATCTAAACAAACTTTGCTGTGTGAAACACCTGTAACAATGATTGACATTAATTAATACAAAACACAGCCTTTGTTTAAGTCATGAACTTCTGGGATCACATTTTAACTACTGAAAGGCACAGTAAGATGTCAAAGCAAAGATGATTACCGTAGCTGCAGTCTTGATCATGGTGTCAGCGGCAATAGAGAGGCTGTTCTTACTGACCCTCATAAACGTATCATATCCACTCTCTTTCAGCTGTTCTACATAGCTGTCAATATCCTGTAAAAATTACATAATTTAATAACGATAAAAGAGTGGTTAATAATCACTGTTGAAAGTAAAAGCTAAAAATAAAAAAATAATAGATTGCATACTCAGATGATCACTGCACTAACTAAAGGCTGTGTTTGTTGGTCTTGTTAGAGAATACATACAACGATTACCAGATAAAGAGGTTTTTGAAGTTACTGTAACATAAAATAGGTCTTGAATATAGCATGCATGCAAAAGTTTGCAGATACATTTTCCCAAATTTACCTCAAATGAGAAATCTAAGGGCTATTCTTTTCAACTGCATGTACTTTACTGTAGCTGTTAAAAGGTTAATAGGTGCATTGTAAATAGAAATGTTAACACTGCAAGTACCTAATACTATTAATAAAAAGAAAGAACATATTAAACAAGTCTTACCTTTTCATTTTTTGATAGCCATGGATGAACAAATTTACGATACAGAATACTTGACCCCTAAAAATATTTCATAATTTGTTAGCAAAATTGAGATGAGAAACAACGAGTCTAAAAATCTAACTAAAGATTGATACCCACCAATTTGTCAAACAGAAAATTCAAACAATAATTTAAAAAAATATCTTCCCATCTGCATCAAATGAAAGGTTAGTAGGCATTGGAAGTAGATTGAAACAAGGACAAATTAAATTGATCACCAGATTTAGATGAGAAACAATGAGTCTAAAATTCTAAGATTGAAATTCAAACATCTGTAAATAATTTGAAAAAAAAAATCACATTTGATCTTCCCATCTGCATTGAATTAAAGATGGCAAGAATTGAAATTAGAAACAAGGACAAAATTAATTAAATGTATCGCCAAGCAGTTCTAAGTGAATGTGGTTTTGTTACTTTAATGTGTAAGTAATTTAATTTTAAAAATAAAAGCAGATGCAAAACAAGGATTGGCAGCAGTGGACGAGATACACTGTAAGATTAACTGTTATCACTATCTGTGTCTCAACCCCAAAAGATAAAAATTAATGTCAGTGTTAAACTTGTGTGCCAGTTTTGACAACCAGACTTTGTACAAAAAGGAGGAGAAGGGGAGGGAGGTGGGTTTACAGGATAGTATTTACTAAAACCAGGGACACTGTGAAGCTGGTTAACTCTAACCGCCAAAATATCAACATACATAATATTAATTTTTATTTTATTATTCTCCTTATTGCCCTCCAATATCGGTACATGGTGATTGTATTTGCATGTGGTGGTCACTTCCTTTATTCTCATAACCTTTATGCTTGAGCAAGTAGTCACAATGTATTACATTGTGACTACTTGCTCAAACATAAAGGTTGTGAGAATAAAGGAGAATACAAGTGAGCACTGGTCACCATTGGAATAGAAAGAGTTTACTTTAGTCTGGTGTTCCAGGCTGGATTACAGTTTTACTGCATGGTGCATGCAGAATTAGGTTATGCCATTTCATACATTCAAAGGGAACAAAAAGAAATTTATTTAGAGAATGATATGGTTTCTAAGGAAAACAGGTGTTAGTTGAGGGTAAAATATTAATAATGACACTTGATGATAAAATGGTTACTGATAAACTTGTGGCCCTCGCAGAGTTGCTCTTTTTAAAAGCATATCACAATAATATTAAAATAAATAAAGAATTAACTCTTAAATAGAAACTTGTATGAGAAAGTTAAAATAAGAGCACTTGGTGAGATTAAAATTGAGAGCAGAATTTATAGGCATTCATGTAATAATTATAATTTATTAGCTTATATTGCACAATTAACATCACACTGGGCATCACTTAACTTTAGAACTACTATACAATATTAATACTGGGTAAATTTCAAAATACCTTTGTTGCTGGCAACAGAAGCCAAAGCATAAAGATAATCTTGAGTTCGTAATAGAAAGGAAACCTGAAAAATAATATAATCACATAAATTTCTAACTCTATGGACTGTTGACATGTTTATTTTGTTTAGTTCAATTTTATTGCAAAATAATTATTTTGTAAAGAGAGGAATATTTGAATCAAAAGAAAACATTTTTAAATGCACACAAGCTGAGCCTCAGAAGCCATTTCTAGTTTAACAGCCACACAGTCTGCACTTACAAGACAGCGCAATTTTCCTACGAAATCACGAATGAAAGTTTGAATGAAAATCTCATGAAAGTATACATGAACTTGGAAAGGAAGGATGAAGGAAGGGTGTTGAAAGCAAAACGCGGCTAATTTTACCACCTACATGTACTCTTCAAATTATTGAAAGGCCATCTATAATTCGTAATTCAGTGATCTGGAAAGTAGCAGTCTAAGAGTCAACATGAACCACTTCATGCAGCTTTTTATTTCAACTTACCAAAATCCAAGAAGAAGATCAGCAAAGAGCTCTACAGTGATGAAAAGAGCAAATACTATCCAATACATCATCCATCTAACCTGAAGAAACAAAAGAATCAAAGAATGGTTTATTAAAACTATTACCCAAAACATAATATTGGCTGATTTACAACAGCATTGCTAGTCATTTTACATGTATACAGAAATGTGTGCCAAGGACCTGCAATGTCAGTCTTTCAGCCAGGATTAATATAATAATAATTTACTATGTTGAGTACAGTTTCACTCAAAAGTACATATAGCTATGTTTATGATCTCATTTTTATTGAGATACAAATGAATTCTCATAATAAAAAAGACATAATATTATTTATGTTAGCAGTGCCATCTTCATAGCCACTTTTGGAGACAAACTAAAAGTGATCTTTCACAATAACAACAACATTCTTTTTTCATGCAAAATTGCAACACAAAGCTTTTCCCATTTTTAATATAATTTATAGTTAGTGCATATACTTCCATGTTGGCTTTTGATCGATTTTTAGAAGTGTCAAAACTTGACTAATTTATTCACCTCGCACCTTGAGTTAGTTCTTTTGATTAAGGGAGACCGGGGTTAATTCAGATACCAAACAAGAATATTGTGTACTTTAATCCTAAAACATACACAATCAAAGGAAGAAGGGATTACAATTTTTTTACCCTTCACTATTTTTGTTTACATTTAGTAAATAACTGATTGATATTCATGAAGATCAAAGTCTAACCTATTTTGAAAAAGACTAAAATGCATAATACTCCAATGATATAGTTCTAAAGCTATCCCTACACTTAGCATATCTAAGAAGTAAATTCTAAAATATTCTCAGTGCAGAAATGGCTTTATCTTTTGTCTGCTTCTAACTTATGAATAACTTAAAGGATTGTTAACAGTTACACACAGGCAAAGGCCCGTAAAATGCAAATTTGTTTTAAACAAACAGGAGCACATTGTACATCTAGGATCATTCCAGTTTGTACCATGACTTCAAAGCAATGCAGATCATCATTGTTTAAAAAAGAATTTAAATAATGCCTTCAGTACCACTCTGTTTGACTAGCTACAGAATTTCTGTAATATTTTTTGAGTGCAAGCAAACATAAAAAATTTAACATTGTCACATCACCATTTAGCACCACGAAAATACATTAAAACTTGCCAAAAAATTTTAATTAAACCATGGCAATAGTATTGATCAGAAATACCTGCTACAGCAGGTTACTAGTTCATTACTATTATGAGTTTTCCATCTACTTTTTGGATTTCTGGCAAAAGGTCACTGCCATACATCCAATTACTTCCAATTCAGAGGAAACAGAGGAACAGATATTGACGAAAAGAAATTATGAAAAACAATATTTTGCTCGTTGAAGCATAACAAAGAGAATTCATTTAAAACGTTTAACCCGGTCTTGGTAGTGAAAGGACAAATATTTATCTCAGCAGATCGTATCTTAACTGACATTGGAACACATACATCGAGATGCATTTAATCACGTACACCAAAAGCAAGATAAATATATCAAAACTCAACTCGAGATTTCGGTATCGCTGTAGATCGAAACTGTACGTGAGAAAATGACCAATATTTATCGCAGACCACCTTGCAAAGTGAGCATAGTGAAACATGCCAACAGCAAAAATTAAAGCACAGTCTAATCTGAACTGTTCACAACACTTGTCTCGAGATTGATGAACTGAACAAAGGCGGATTTCATATCATGGACTAATAGTGCTAAACATGCATAAGCCTTAAGCTTAAAAGCTTCATTTAAGCTTAGAACCGCGAAGATGAACTAAATTAAAGCAAACACTGTAGACCTCAAGTAGTTTCCTGTTTAAAGTGGTTATCACCCATTTGAATTCACACTTCGATTATTACCAAAAAGAAAAAATATTCAGCTCTGCTGTAAGAACATACGGTTTAGTTTAAACTTACTTTCTCAGGAGCGTGCCAAAAAAATAAAACATTTTGGAGAAGTTGACGTGCAAGGTGGGCAAGCCAGAGATTTGAATGATAAAGCTACTGCACCCAAGACTTAGAAAGAAAAAGACATATATCTTACGTATTCTCGGACATTCTTCATCTTGATCGCCTTGTACGATGAATAAGCTGGATAGAGAGTTCCAAACACGAGCCTGTATGAATTAAACGAACGACACAGAAATGTTTATTTTGAAAGAAGAGCAGCTCGAAATTGCCGCGCCAACACTGTACTTACATGATAACTCGAGACACCACGTACGACACCATTTTCTTTGGTTAAACGCTCGATCGAGGTACTATTCGATAATCAGTGACTCAGTTCAGACCATGATCCTTTCCTAACTGATGGACAGCCACCCGAAGAAATTAACTACTGAAAAATTATGGAGCTGTTGGGTGCAGTTCCGTTGATTGTTGTTTACGAACTGGGACCGCAGTATGCACGGTCAGCAAATTACGCTGGAGTGATGACGTAAGTCGACGTAACAGGATGGATGAGGATGGATGAAAATAAAAAAAAAATGGGATTTGTTTGCCAGTTTCTCTTGGCAACTCGTAAATTTTAGATAGGAATCTTTAACTCGGGACTTAAATTGACTATGAGGCTCATCAGATTTCAAAAACAGCTTGCTTTTACCAGTCATGTTACTGGTAAATAAGAAAGAAACTCAATAATCCTAGATCGGAAGAGGCAAATCCCAATAAAGACAAAATCATTTGTTTTTCCTTTCCTCTTGTCATTTGTTTCTGAATAAAAAGAGATGTAAAAAAAAAAAATAAAAGACCAATTTTATTCAATACGTAAAGAGGACGTGTACAAAACTAGAATAAAATTGACGCAACTATTTACTTTACTTTACACATAGCCAAACGTGAATTATCATGACATGATACGACAACGTGACAATGCTGAAAAAATCTAATCCCCCTGTAATCCACCAATAAAATGCTTCCAAGTTTTTAGTTTTTGTCTTCCTTTTGTCGATTTCACATCCGGTCAGCGGTTGTTCGCATACGTGGCTTTCGTTCGTGAAATTATCGTGTCGAAAATAAACGCAGTCAACGTGCTATTTGAACGAGTTTCCTTGATAAAAATAACTGAATGCGCTTGTATTTGTAATCAGATGTCAAGAAAGAAGGCAGGAGAATTTGTGCAATTAACATGCTGCGATATTTGATCCTTGTTCTCTTGCTATCTTCAAGTAAGTACAACTTTCCGATTCCTCAGTTGGATTCGACTTCAAAGGTTTTTCGTTTATAGTTAGTGCTTCTACTGAAGACTTGGAGAATAAGGAGAGGAATGATATATACCCACAACTATCCAGAAATACGTCTGAAATAAGGGACGACACTGTTAAAATGTTTACCTTAGAAAATGATGGAGTTAAAAACCACCAAATTTTTTCCAGGAGAATCAAAGTTAGCTTGCTTGTATAGTAAGAACATAGTTACTAACTATGGTAAGAACTGCTGCAACTTTCAATAGTGGCTTATGCAACGCACATCCCCACATTGCTATTCGCTAGACTCCCCCAGAGTTTTTGAACATTTGAATGTTTTAAAATTAATGTGTCCCAATTCCCTATCGTCCTCTTCACTTTTCTCTCGTCGTGCAGTTCTATTTTTTGACAATTTTTTTCATTTGGGGGAGAGGGATGGGGGGTATTAGTCGATAAAGTCTTCCAGGCGGAGGAGGTCAACCCCTACCCCTGGTCCCTCTTTCACATACATAAAACAAAAATGGTCCCCTCTTCTGTACCTAAAAAGAGAAGCTAAAAATGGGGGAAATCCTTTCTGTCATTGATCAGGCCCCAGTTGTTCAAAGGCCTGATAACTTTATCCAGTGAATAAGTCACTATCCGACAGTTTCAATTCAATCTGTGCAAATATTTCAGTATTTCTTCATGCACAAGTGAATATGCACACTCTAACCAAAGCTTACTTGGGGAGTGTACGAAAACCTTGGACAACATTTAACATGAAGTATATTTTAGATGCTGAAGATTGCCTTATCCAGCAGATTAAGTTATCTGGCCTTTGAACACCTGGGACCAGGCTAGTATACTCTATTTTCTGCCAAGAATTTCTGCTCGTATAACTTAATTACTGCCTTTTTGGTTCACGGTTGATTTTTGCAATTTCACTGTCTTTTTGCCGGCCATATTTTTGGGGCTTTTTTCTCTGTAAATTGGGAGGGTGAAAAAGGGACCCCTATTGGGCAGGGATTCCCTGTATAACCAACCATATGGGGTACACCGCTCTCCCTGGGTTTTGAACATTAGCCTGCATAACAGATGTTTTTTTAGCCACACGCTTGCTGTCTTGCTCTTCGTGCTTGGCTAAATATGCAAGCTAGTTTGACATTTGCTACTTTCCCTCTCTCCCTGATTACTTATTGCCATGCTATCATCTTTTTCAGGCAGGGCTGTCATTAAGCTTTTAGCTACATGTGGCATTTAAAGCTTATCACCCATAACAATGTTGTTATTTTCTGAATAAAAAATTGACCCTTAACCATCAAGATCACCCGTAACATCAAGGTGCTTTCATAAGTATTCAGCCGTAACAGGTGTTACGGATTACGGCCCTTAATGACAGTTCTGGATAGGGACTAATTTGCATAAATTATTTTGTTTCCTTTAAAACTTTCTGCTTTGTATTCATGACTTGCAAATTATTTTAAAGTGATCACAAAAACATCTTCTCATTCGTTGTCTTTAGCTGTAGCAGATCAAAAACCAGGGCTTGTTTTGGTGAAATCTGACGACAATCCCGAGGACAGCAAAGTGAAAGTAACAACAAATGCTGAACTTGTAGATGATGAAGACCTTGAGGTTTTTAAACCAACAGCTGACTGGCAAACAATTCAACCAGGTCAAGGAATTCCTGCTGGACTTCATGTACGCATGAACTTACAGACTGGGCAGAAAGAAGCCAAGCTTATGGATGGAGATGATGGAATGAAATACCAGAGTAACAAGGATTCTAAACAGAAGTTTATCACAATTGACAAAAATGTAATTTCTAAGCAGCGTCTTAAAGAAGCATTAAAGGATTTTAGGGATAAATTCCATGATGAAAGTCCAGATGGAGAGAATTCTGAACATCTGCAGAGTCAACTAGATACTGGTGAGTTTGTATTACCATTGTTATAAGAAACAGTAACCTTTATTTGGCACAAAACTATGCTTGGATTTTTTATCATAAACATAATTATTTATCTGTCCTGTGAAGCAAACAGTTTTGGTGGAAGCAAAGCTTAGGAAAATTGAGCTTCAAGGAACAGATTATGCCCAAGCTTAGGACAAATCTACTCCATATTTTTGTAAATGATAAAGGTTATTGTGTTCAGAAGTGTGCAAAGGACAAAAATAAAAATAAACAACTTTATTTTATATTTAAAAGTGTCAAAGTATTTAGTACTGTAGTGGTAATAATATTAGGGAACTATAGATCAGTGAAATAAATATACATTACACCTGTATATGTTAAAAAATCCCAACTGGTGAAAGGCAAACCAGTTTGTTATTTACAAAGCATGGCCTTGGATTTGAAAACAAGGCTACTGTGAAACAGTGGGACTCGAACCCGGGGCCTCCGGATTACAAGTCCAGCATCCTAACACTAGGCCACGCCGCACCTTTTTAGTGTTTTTCATCAATGCTTTAATTTGACAAGTGAAGTGACATCCTGATGGGTTTCAATAGCAAAGTGCTCTCCATCTTGCAATCTTCAAATAATAATATTGATGGCATTGAAACAACTCAAGTTTTAAAACCTGGTGGATATCCCTCGCAGAAAGTATTGGTTGTCAGTGGCACATTGCACCATTTTGTGCATTTTGATCAGTACCAGACAAGCAAAAAATATTTCAAGGATTAAAGGCGATTTGAGTTTTGCTGGTACTTGAATGAGAAGCTCCCTCTCCCTTTTCGTGGTAGTGCTTCGCACCTAAGCAAAAGGTGGGACTGGCTACACTGGCCCAGTTTCAGACTGAGGTAGTCTGAACAAGTTTCCTGTTGTAAGATGACTGGCCAGTGATGCTTTTAATTGAATTCATTCTTATCTGTCTAAAATCCAAAGTATGGCTTGTTTTCCATGTGGTTTTCTCTTCTATACAAATAAAAATAAAATAAATGGGAATTTTAGTGGAATCCATGGAGTGGCTCTTCTCTCCACTGTTTCTAGGTCGAATTGGACTGCATTACTCTAACTTGCTTTTGTCAATCAGTGGTCTTTAAAATAGCGACGTATACAAAACATGGACCACCTCGTGGACCCGGTCCATGGACCACCCATGTGGACTGGGTCAATGGACCACCCCGCACCCGGTCCATGGATCACCACTAATAAATTTTCGAAGGCAATTATTATTTTACCCGTCAATATAATAAAGGATGGACTGCGGACTGAGTATAAAATACAGATTAAATATGGTGTTCAATATGTAATTCACCGTCTACTTTCTATGTAATTGAGATTTTATGCTTTTACCACCATTGAGTTTGATACGCAATCCATATTTAGTTTTCTTTGCAATCATCGAGTCTTATTTCTGGCGAGTACTGACGAGGCAGATTTTGTTCTTCATCACACTTTTTTAAACAAATCGTCCGGGCGCAAGGAGAATGAGAAAGGCTGGGCTAAGTCCCAAATGGCAGGATACAGAATTCAGAAGACCATTACTATTCTTTTGGAGTCATACGTTGTCGAAACTAAACTATACTTTACATGTGCAGTCAAGAAAATATACGGATAAAATTAAGCCTAGTGGAGTATAAACAAACAAGTGCCACCACATGAAGTCGGAACAAGATAAAATGTTGGTTTCGTTTATGATCTGTTGTAAAAGGTGCTCACAAAGACTCCAAAGAGCAGTGTTTACATTTCGAGATATCAGGTGGAGTGGAGGGCAAACTCTGCATAACCAACCTCTTTGTGAAAAACCCTATCCTATTGAACTAAAATTAGAACTCTGCGTGAGATGATCATGAGAATAGCAGTCTGTAAACAATAATGTATGTAGTTGCCGAAGTTCAGTAATTATTCCCTATGTTCAACCTGAACATGGGTAAATTTATTTTAATTATTTATTTATTTATTTACTTATTTTTTTATTTATTTATGGGTGGTCCATAGACCAGGTCCATGTGGCGGTCCATGGACTGGGTCCACATGGGTGGTCCATGGACCCGGGTCCATGTTTTGTATACGTCCTTAAAATAACCTTTTTCCATTTTCAGATAAAAAGTTCAGACCCATTGAGGAAATCCGAAAGGAATTAGAAGGAGTAGATATATTTGTCAAAAAAGACATTGAAATTATCACACAACACATTGAGATGCTAAACAATACAAGTTCTAGTCTAGCTGAAAAGGAGCATGCTTTGGACGAGCTTGAATATTATGTACATCAGATAGATAATGCCAGAGATTTGGACAGTGTTGGTGGACTTGCTCTGGTGATTAAACTCATGAATTCTACAGAGCCAAGCCTCAAAAGCAGGGCCACCTTTGTACTGGGATCTGCAACACAAAGGTGAGAAGCCTTTTTTCACATATTTGTGCTGTTTTAAATTTTATTTTAAGGTGAAACCATTTTTTACTCAATAAACCACTGGAACATTTAAATTACAAGCTTGCCACCTTACAGGTGTATGTTAAAGTCAGTGCAGTTGTTTGGGGTTGGAAATTTAAACGGCTATTTTCATATTCTATCAAATGTACATCTACTTTGCATCAAAGTATAAGAAATTTGGGTATTTTTGAACACATTTTACACCGTATCCCAACATTCTCATTAATCACCACGGCATTATTTATTTTATTTTTTATTTTGTTTTGAGTCAATACCAAGGGTGGTAATTCAAGGGAGAAGGTCTCTGCAACTACAAAGGAGAGCGGTGGTATGGCACAAGGTGTGATGGAAAAACCCTACCCTTATGTATACGCGGAATTTTCATCAAAATGACAGAGAGGGGAGCCTGCATGTGAAAATAATATGAGACAGATCTTAGCAAAACTAAAAACCTAAAATTTGACACAAGACAGTTATACTGCCAACCCTTCAAGTGTAATTTGCAAGTTTAACTTGTCATTTCTATCAGTTGCAATCCCTGGACTCAGTTGTGGACAAATAAATTATAACATTTTGTGCTGAAAAAATGCAAAGTTTCTACTGCCCTGGGTCAGTGGGAATGATAATTTTCTGGAGTGAAATGGTTTCTTACCAAAGTCAAACATCATCCCACGGATTCAAAAACATGGTAATTTTCAGCATAGTTTTGATGTTCATGTTTCATATGCTGCTTTGCGGTTTGTTTTGTGCTTAAAATGGAAATCTTGCCCATAAACATAGGGTTGTTTTTTGCAAACAAAATGTAAAGCAGCCGATAAACATTAGAGCAATGTTCCCTGAAGAAATTCAAGGCCACATGCAAAAACTCCAGTGAGTCTGAGCTAAAACAACAACAATTGATTTGAAATGTCATTTAGGTTGGCCAGTTATGCTCCCAGCCTTTCATAATTTTGATTGGTTGTATATTTCATTATAATTCATTGTTTTTTAAAATTACTATCAATGATAATTGTATTATTTTGTTGTTTTCTCTCATTTTTGTTATACAGCAATCCTAAAGTTCAGGAAACAGCACTGAAACAAGGCACCCTGCCATTACTTCTCCGCTTGCTGTCCAAACATGAACCCATGGTTGTCAGGAAGAAGGCCATGTATGCACTGTCTTCTCTCATCAGGCTGTTTCCCATTGGACAGAGGGACTTTCTTAAGCTGAATGGACTTGATATGTTAAAGAAGCTCTTTGAAGAACCAGGGAGTGGACCACTGGTTATCAAAACAATCACGCTCATGACAGACATACTTACAGAACAAATTGAGCATGTTAGAGCACTGTTGGAAAAGCAAGGGCAAGATGTTTCTGGTGATATTTCTGGCAGGTAGGATTAATTCTCTTCTGATGCTAATCCAGAATTTACTCTAATTAAATTTCAAGGGTCTTGATTTTTTTGTTAAACTGGGGTTTTGATGTGTAGGTGGCATAAATAATGAAATAATCATTGACTAAAGAATCTGCATTGGAATCTTTAAATTCTCCCTGTTACCAATAATAATGAACTTTTTTGCTCTTGTATGTAGTAGTCTATTAGAGATTCAGGAGATGGAGGGGGGATACTCCTGCTTTGCTAATGGTTTCAACCAAGAGCTAATAAGACCCCAACCTCACCCAAGGGCTTTTACATGACAGAAAAGGTTAAGGCTTAGCTCTGAACAAAATTGGGACAGTTCTGGTAATTTTATCCGAAAAATATGGAAAAGTCCTTAGACTATATAACCTTTTACAAGGCACAAAAGAAATGGCATGGGACTGATCAAAGCGGTACAATACTGATTATTTTTTTGTCAGGAATGACTCCAGTTTTATCCATGCCATTCTGGGCTTATGGTTGCCTACAGACCTAGAACGAAGCCACGCCATTACTTTTTGTGTGTTACATGTAATGACCCTTCAGTCAAACATAATCTTCCTACTTCAAATCAAAACGGCTAAACAAGAAACTAGAATCTTCACACATCGTTATGTTCAGAAGTACCCCATTGAGGAGTTGCTTTGAACCTCATTATGGAAGCAAGGCCAAGTGCAAAGTTTTTATTATGAAAATTAGTTTTCATTCATATGCAAACAAAACTAATTTTCACATAAAAAGTTTTGAGCGTAGCCTCACTTTCATAATGAGGCTCACAGCAACTTGGAACAGGAAGTGGCCTTAAATGCTCATGCTCATATCTAGTTGGGTACAGAAATATTTGTCTTGGGAAATTTGAGCCTAGACCTAATTAAAATGCTGTACAGGTTGTTACAACTGATTTGATAGTAGAAAAATTCCCATTTGCCATGAAATGTAATTACCGACTGCAATATTTGGTTTTTTCTTTGATACCTCCAGAGTGCCACTTATGAAAACAATGGTCGAGAAGGGCTGGTGCCAACTCGTACCCAGTCTCTTACACACCACAGAGAATGACACAAGAGAGAAAGTTCTTCAAGCCTTGCATGTAATGGTGGCTGGATGTAAGAGCGAGTTTAAGAAGGCCCACGTGCAGGACAATTTAAACAGACTCAAGCTGGAATGGCTGTCGGATGCAACTGGGCAGCAAGTGCATGAAGATTCGGAATATGTTGTGATACTGGCGCAGCTTGTTACGGACCTCATGAGCAAGTTGAGATGACAAATTCTGTCAATCCCATCTTCCTCTGGTGCACCACAGAGACTTGTAAGCCAGTGAGGTATAGCTGAGTCTAAAACACACGGAACACCATGAAAGAACAGCGCGGTATGGCTGTAAGGCGTAGAGCAGTGTGTATCTTTTAGTGAGTTAGCTCTGCGTACAACTTCGCGCGTCCCAATTAGATCAAAACTGGGTCACAACAGGCGTTCCCGCCACGTGCGCGTACTTACTGCCATAGAACGTACAACACCCCGCACCCTGCCCCCGTTACCTTTAGAGAAAAAGAAAAAAGCTGTTTTGTAATCTGATTTAGATATAGCACTTTACGTTCGAGGGAAGCTGGTGAGAGCGAACAACAATTTCGTGGAAATTTCTTGGAATGACTCAGAATTCCACTTCAGCTGATATCCGTTTCCGAGTCCATGTTTTTTGGTCTGGGAGGTCGCTTAAAAGCAGTTTGGTGCACCTGCGGGAACTTTTGGCATGTAAATTAAAATCACGAGAAACATAAATAAATAATAAATAGATACGTGCTCCTTTGAATGAATGAGTTTTTCGTGGGTCACAGGTTACCGATAATTACCTAATCGTAATTCTCGCAAGCTGCAAATTTTGTTAAAAACGCTCACACACACAAAACAATGTTTGGATTTGTCAAAAGAGTTGATAAGGTAATTTGCACACCGTAAAGAGATTCGAGTGCGGACGGTTCGAGTGATTCACTCTGACGAAGCGCTAACGCTCGAAACGTCCGCACTCGAATCTTTTTACGGTGTGCAAATTACAAACATTCATATCTACCCCCTACCAACGCAGCACCACAGTTTCTTTAGAAACAAACCCTCTTACACGCAAAATAACTTTCGAGTTTAAACCCTTGACCACGCTATTCGGCTAATACGTTTTCGTTGTTGAAATCGTAACCTATTTTTGCTTTCATTGTTCCTAAGATCATAGCGTGGACGGGATCTAAAAAATAACGAGAAATTTGGTACATAACTGCAATATTAAGTAACTTGCTGTGTGCCAAGTCTTCCTAGCATTACTGATAAGCAATCTAAATTATACTATCTTGTCAATAACAAAGACAAAATTTGAACGGTAATTTGATGTTTGTGTCATATGTCGCATGCTATTGTACACCTGCTGGCCTCGGTTATAAAATAGCTACAATAGATCTTCAGCGTGCGATCCGAAAGTTAAGAATGTGGTGATTGAAGGAAAGAGACAGAGATAGATTGCAGTCAAAAGGTTCAGTTGAATTAAAAAATTCACAAAAATTGTAAAAATGTCGTAACATGCAAAAATAAAAAGTAAATGACAAGATACAATAACATAGCATAAGTTACACTGATAAGCACACTATTTTATATGTGCAACTGACTGCACATGCATGGCCTGACAAACTCCTCCTCCTCGGAATTTTTGGTGACCCCCATTTCAGACCAAGAAATGTAATTTTCCGGTACCCTTTTCAGACCTGGCCTCTAAAATTTTCAGGCCTTGTTTCTTGAATTCATACTCATACAGACTTTCAGACGAAAACGTTTAAAATCAATCAATCTACGCCCCGTTTCAAACCAGAACGACTAGCAACTAAACCCTTTCGGGCTACAGGAGAGTACTTCCCTTCCCCCAGGGTATGACACATGGCACGGATTAAACGTTTTTGAAGGAGACCAAAGATGCGCTTTATATATTCTTAAGTTGCATGTGGTTTTGTGACTGTCTGTCTACGAATACAATAGCGTCAGCAATTGAATAAGCTTGCTACATAGCAGCATAGTTCCTGTCAGAACAGGAGAAACACAGCAGGGCAAAAATAGAAACAAACTGAACGCTGAAACATGTAAGGGTTATTGCTAAGTTAGTAGCCCGAGGCGCGCGGGGGGGGGGGGGGGGTCGGGCGGTTGTCCTCGGAAGCTTTGATGGAGGTGTGCGGCTCGATTCTCCAAACCCTGATCCTATTTCAGACCGAAATATGTAATTTTCCTGTACTTTTTTTCAGGCCTGGCCTATAAAATTCATCCCAGTCAGACCTGTTTTCTAGAATCCACACTCGTTTGCAGACTTTCAGACCAAAATGGTTACCCTATTCAGAGCAAAACGGCCAAAAACCATACCCTTTGGGGCCACCCATACCTATACAGCTTAGAGTGCTTTCCATTTCTACCAATTCGAAGGATAAGTTTTATCCTAGTCGTTCGAATTTCTTCAAAATAGCCCACAAGTGTTGATGAACTGAAGGATCCAGCCAACACTTGTAAATTCTTAAGTCTCGTGCGCTCTCTGAGTTTGAACTCTTCCAGTTATATTAGCCGCCCACTCGCACACTTTCAACCAGTTCTCTTGCTTTCATCGACTCTCGCCCACACTCTTCCCAAAGTTTAAATCCCAGTCTATCCTCTAATCCGTTCAGTTGATTATTATTTTTAGCAAACTGTTGTCAGGCTGTGAACATGGGAATTTTTCCCGAAGGAAATTTGCACGTCCGACATCGCCATAAGAAAGTTCTGTCAACCTTTCTGCCCAAGAGTGCCATATGGCACAAGACACAATAATGAGCTCAGTATTTGGTCAATTTGTGTGAAATTTGCACAACCAAAAGATCTTGGAAAGATCTATAAATTGAAGGCATAAAATCATGCCTCCCTCCTATATGAGACTTGATTTACCACCCCTCAAACTTTTGGATTTTTTTTCCTTTGTACGTTAAGGGTCCAGTTGATATCTTACAACAAGCAATGCACTGAGAGCTGTACATTAAGCTATAGTTTAGGGGGATACCCAGTATGTACATCGAATAGGAAAATTTTCAAAGTTTTTCTTCTTTCGTTTTGGACTTTTCTTACTCTAATATGTGACCTCTTCCATCTCTGTTGGTGTGATTTATAGCACACCCCAGAAAATACCTTTTGGATGGTATATCACATGTGGTCTTCCAGTTCATAGTTAGCGATTTAGAAAATTCAGCATTTCCCTCGGGCAGGAAAGGGTTAATTATTTGACCCCAAGAGGATTTAGGAAATGTGTTCAGATACCAAGCCAAAACTAAGAAACCAACAGAGTAACAGCGCATTATTTTACCAAACTCCCCGTGGTTGGCCTCTTAGATTGAAAAGTGTTTTGTGGACTCAAAGCTCTCCGAAGCTGGTTACAATTTACTTAGCCTACGAATTTACACTCCCTTGCAATGATTTCTTTCCTGAGCAACTGATCCCGGGAATCTGAAGAGCTCGTCTGCGCTCATAAAACTGTTTTATACTGGTTTAATTATGCGCAGAAAACGTTCTGTAAATAAATTTACGGACTCGGGGTAGGGATTTTTGGCGGAGGCTGTTCGACCCAGAACTCGAAAATAGTGTCCAACTTTAGATATATAAAGTTTTTCACAGAATCCCTATAATCGATGACCTGTTTCAGTTAGACCATTAGGCATGTTAGGCAAGGCACACCTGATTTTTTAATTTTAGACCTGTTTTACTTGTCTGTTTGTTTGCGCGTGCTTCGCGCATAGTGCTCGCCTCGCGCTTGCCTCCGCTCGCCTGAAAAACGTAAGTACCAAGACAGGCACATTTCTCAGCTCTATTCTACCCTACTTTATTCTACTCTATTCTATGAGAATGCTGATTATTCTAGAAAGTGACGCAGGCATACTCGGAAAAAAGAAATCCGAGTGTTCCTATCAGGAGTCGAACCTAAGACCTGCCGATTACTAGTTCGGATGCTCTACCACTGAGCTACAGGAGACTCGTGGGAGCTAAGGCCATTAAACTAGGTTCATGGGACAAACATCCTGCATACTGCTAGGATTTGAATGTCAAACGTGTGGTATATGAAAGAAATGTGATGGTATATTTCCAGCCTGGTGAATGAATGAGAATGCTGATTCTTCTAGAAAGTGACGCAGGCATACTCGGAAAAAAGAAATCCGAGTGCTCCTATCAGGAGTTTTACTTTTTTTTTTACATATGTTTCTCTCTCTTTTGTTATTCATTTATCTTTTATATTTTAATTTATATTTATCTTGTAACGATGCGTAAAAATAATGGCAAAAAAATGAGCTGCATGAACTGCACTAAAAATTAGAACTGCAATCGCTTTCAAAGCAGCCATTTACCCAGCGTCAGTAATAGCCTGGCGGGTTCGTAATCACCTGGTGCTCACGATGGGGGATCCTGTCTGTCGAGAGTGGGGAGGGGATGCTGCGGCAAAAAAAAATTAGAGAGAGAAGTACAAACACCAGCTGATCGACAGTGAGCTGAAGTTCCGCACCCGAACAGTTATCTTATCTAACAGATCTAAGTTTAAAAAATAATGAAAAATATCAAATAAAAACAAAAAAAGCAAACTACCCTGAAAGGTCAAGGTCTATCAGTCGAAAACATACAGAATAAACTACAAGGTGATTTACATAGTTACCGAATTTTCCAGCGCAAAAGCCGCTTTAGGCAAAATCGTTCCCCTGGAAACTCTGGCCATTCCAGATGACTGCTTCCAATGAGTAATCGCTTCCCGGCTTTGGAGCATAACATTTTCCGCAGTGATTCGAACCCCAGGGGGGATACTCGGGTATAAACGTGACGGGGGGGGGGGGGGGGTCCGACGTATTCTTTTGGGTGAAAAATTTTCAACTCCTGTATTTTTTTGGGTTGAGAATTTAACCGTGTATTTTTTTGGGTCTGAAAAATCTGCGCGAATTTTTTTGGGTTCGAATTTCCGCCAGGCTAATAGTTCTTACGCAGTTCAAGCCAAAGTTTCCCCAAGATCCGAAAGTATGATTTCCAGTCTTGTATTTTTTTGGGTACACAATATAAGGTCCATGTATTTTTTTGGGTGCAAAATATTAGGCTCCGTCAGACACCCCCGTCACGTTTATATCCGAGTACCCCCCTGGGATTCGAACGAGTCCAAAGTATTTTACATCAGTATTTATTTTAACATGCATTTTACATATAAATTTTTACAGTTTTGTATCATACACCGACATGAAGGCCCCTGACCGTGACCGACAATAAGCTAAGATGACAAAATGACATGTCTGCGAGATCCTAAAAAGAACAACCTCCCGTATATTTATTGTTGTTTCCTTGGTAACCCTTCTTTTTCGCGTCAATGATATTATTTTTTACCTCTTAATTCATTTAGCTGAGGAGCCCACCCTGCACCACCCGTGATACGGCTCCTGGTTGTTTTTTTTTTTAGGGGTGGGGGTACGGGTGGTGGCTTGGTTCTTTAGTTCCGTTTTAGCATGCCTCTGCATGCCTTAGGCCGTAGCCTAAAAAAAGAGATTGGGAGACAAAAATATACACGGATGAAACCTGATAAGAACTGAACGAGCATTTACGTCATTTTTGGATATAAAAACGCATGAGGGAGTTTTCGCATAGGGCTAACCTCTAAACTTCCTTTACTAGAAGTACTTTTCTTCTTAGTTTTTTATTTGTATATATAGTCTGCTTCTGGAATAAATAAAGTATGTACGTGCTTATCACATAATCTTATGCTTCCCTGACCGTGAAATCAGCCTTGCTCTTTTTTTAGATTATTTGTTCTACAATTTTTTTGCTGATTAGATCCTTCACTACAGGATCCGGTACTTTTATTTTGTCGCGGTGGTCCTTGCAAACACAGTTAGTTTATACTGGTTTTTACTGAATAGCTTATCACATGACCGATTGAATATTTTGACCGGGCATATTGAAAACCACTAATTGTAGAAAAGATTTTCCCGCCTTCTTGCATTCGCTGTTGTTTCTTTGGAAACGTTTTGATTTGGTTTCATTTTTGCCAAGGACTATGTTTTGCGGTTTCGGAACGGGTAAGGCAGTTAGATGGAATCTAATTATAAACCGAGAAATAATCGCATTGCAATCGCATTATAATTGCAAAGAGTTCAATTTCCTCGATTTTCTGACAATTGTTAAAAACTTTGAGCCCGCACGTTCCGGCGGGTGCTCAGCGCACGCGCTAATGAGAGTTATCGGAGTCATGCATTTGTGATGGACGATTTGAACGTTTCAGAAGAGACAACTTGGCGTGTTTGTGAGGTGTTTGTACTTGTGTAAACGCCTGCGCTTTCTTTTTGAAGAATCCTTCCATTGATCCGCCGCCTCTTCTTTTTATTATGGGAAAGCAGCCGTCTACAAAGGAGTTGCGTGGTTGATGGAGAACGCGAAATACCATGTATGCTTCTTTCCGTCAGGCTGAATTGGTGGGCAAGCGCTTTTTGTGTGTACGGGAGAAAAATTCGCTTCGCCCAAACTCTCGATCTAGCCGTGTGTCAAACCCATTGGATTATCAGTGGAAAGTCGGAGTGATCAGAGCTTGCAGTGAAAAGGATATCCACCATCCTGAGCTAAAGGTAAGAGATTGGTCGTCCGTAGCTTTCAATTCAAATTAGCGCTGGTTGAGCTTAAATTTAGCTTTGCTGGTAGTTGACCTTATCGATCGATTGACGGTTCATCGGATATTTAGACACTTGTTGTACGTTAAGTTAAGTTGCTTCCTTAAGCAAAGGAAAATAGCGTCACGTAGTTCTTATTTCTTGGAAAATAGGTTGCACTTAGTTTTGTGTAAAATGTGAAACGGTGACTAAAACGGTAACCGGTGGTGTTGCCCGCTCGTTATACACCAGTGAATAACAAAATCCTTCTTGTACATGCGAGCTTTTTCAAGATCCTATGAGCATTTTTGCAGCGTTGAGTTCTGATGCAAATTGTGTTTAATGGCCGATTAAGTGCGAAGTTAATTCTTTAGACTTGGTTTTCAGTTTCCAACAACTTCAATTCTTTATCTTCATTGCAGTGTGATGCATTCAATTTTTCTTGCGTGATTCCGCCTGAAATGTACACTCAGTGCACTAATCATTATTCTTTTAAATTAATGGCTTTTTTTTGCTTTTAATTTCCGACATAAAATTTCTATTAACTAAAAACGGTTTTAATAGCATCTAGCATTTGCTCTTCAAGTATTCTTCCTGAAGAAAAACATAACAAATTTCCTTTGATCTTCCGGTATTTTAGCTGGATATGAGCTCATTCATGTTTAGTGAATTGAATACATGTATGTCTCCAAACTGCTTCATCACTGAAGCTTTGTTTCTCCAAGAGCATGTAAATCTGCACGCACTTTTGGAAAGGAACTATGTGGAAAATTAAAGTAAACCATTTTTTAATCACTTTATCCAATTTAGCAGCACTCTAAAACTTACAAGGTACTTGAGTTTAGAATGGAAAAAACCAAAGTTTTCTCAAAGTGCTAAACAGATTGTGACCATGGGGCAGCTTGTGTACAACTTAGGCCTGGTTAAAACTTGAAAAGGGACTTACAATTCATGAGAGTGTCTGGCTATAGTATATCACCCACTTCTTCACATTGAGTCGCACATATTACTACCACAAAGTTCCCCCAACCTGGGTACATTACATCCCAAATATTTGTATTTGTATTTATGTGTTTATACTAAGGCAGTAGGTGGTGTTTATCTAACATCTATTACTAAATCAAAAAAGAAATGGTTCCTTTAGATACTAAACCCTGTTTCAAACAATTTCATTTCCCTTGAGTGTCTACTCATAAGTAAACATTGATCAGTCAGGCTTATGAATTGGAAACTAAAACTCAGATTTGGATGCCAAATATCAACTGCATGCAGCAGTTTTTGTCAATAGGATTGTTATATTAGCTTTTCAATTTTGTAGTAACACTGACATGCATATACCCAGCTACATTTGTTGTTTAATTTTTTTTTAACTAGGATGTTACTTTAGACAGGTGAACAACACAGTCATACATGTAGTTCCATGTGCCCAACACATGGCCCTTGTCTTATTCCACACTTGTCCTCTTGCTTGCAACATTGATCGTTGGTATCACACAATTGACTTCCCATCCTACCCCCTGTGTACTGTTAAAAAATAATTAAAATTATTGTTCTTTTTACACTGCAGTTTCTCTCAATGTCCGATCAGATTCTACTCGTGCTAAGCTGTACATGTAAATACGAAATTTACCAAATTCATCGGTGTTCTATATCCTAGTTTTAATCAAGTGATCATCTCTGACAATATCTTTGAAGGTCTTGTCTAACTTGATAATGGTGTCATGACGACAGTGAAACTGTTTAATGTTATTCTCGTTAACTTGATTTAGTTTTTGTTCTCTGTTCTTGCTGGAGAAATTTTATTGAATTGTTGCCCATATAATATTAACTTTCAAATTGAAAGTCCCAATTTATCTGTTGATAAGCCCAAAGATTCGAGGGATGTTCAAGAAACAGGCTGATGAAATGATAATCTCAAAAATGACTAGTGAGCGACCAAAAGCAAAAATGTCTCAAACACAAATTCCATAAAAATTCAGGTTTTAGTGAAGCCGTATCCCAAAGGTTTCAATAAGGGACTGCTTGAAATATTTTTTAATTGAATTAAAATTACTGTATTTTAATTAAAAAAATATTCCACACCAGTCCTTATCAGGGCTTGAGACTAACGGTAACCAACTATAGCCACAGATTAGTAAAAATTCACTTTTGGCTACTAGGTTTTGTGCTTTCACTAGCCATTTTGGCTAGTGAAAATTGTAAAGCACTGGAGTGCTGGACAGAAAACAAAGATGAAGATTATTTAATAATCACAAAAGCAAATCAAGAGATTATACAAGACCTACGTTCAGCCCTTTTTTCACTGCATGCTTAGGGTTAAGGCTTTTTAATGTTAAGGTCAACATGAAATTTCAACTGCAAAAAAATGCAATTTGTAAACAGTGAAAAAAACCTAAGTTACAGGTATAGGAGAATTTCTTAACAATACACATCTAGTGAAAAATGTCTGACCTTCCACCTGCCCCTTTTCATAAAACATATTAGTTAAACTGCAGCTAATGGAAAATTTGTTTTGCTAGTTAAATCAGACTTCTTGCTAGTCACAGGGCTAATGAGTGAAAAAGTTAGTCTATAGCCCTGCTTATTGCAAGTTTCTAAAGATACTGTGGCACTGCATTGGTGGGGAGTAGAAACGAACATTTGGTTTATCAACAGAATTGATAACTAAGGGTAATTTGGTCACCGAAAAGAGATTCAAGTGCTGAAGTTTTGAGCGTTAGCCAGTGTTCCAGTTAAGTGAGGGGTCTCAGGTCAAAAACCCAAGAAAGCTGACTTCCTGACCCAACAAAATGAATGGTGAAGATTGGGTTAGAACCACACCTATTGACCCCTCAAAATTCTTCACCGACTCGCTGACTTTCAAAGTTATCTGGAGCACTGGTTAGCCCTTCGTCAGAGTGGGCTAATGCCCAAAACGTTAGCCCTTCACTAGAGTGGGTTACACTCAAAACGTCAGCACTCGAATCTCTTTACGGTGGCCAATTTACCTTTAGTTATTAAGTTAAACTTTGTTGATAAACCAAACATTTGTTATTGCAATATACAGTTAAATGTGATTCAACTATAAGTCAGAGTACAAATATGGCCAGTTTGAAGAGTATAATTGCATGTTGTATAACAAGGCTTTGTTTTGGTGGGGGTAGGTTTAATGGGATTCCACATTATGTCAAGATTTTGAATGTATTTTGATATTATTTTCTCTCCAATGGCAATGGTGTAGGTGTTAGTTGAATATGATAATGAAGACTGGACTACCCGTGAGTGGCTCAAAATACATGATGGGAGCTGGAAGATATTCTTGGTGGAGAAGACGATGGTTTGGAGTCAAAGATCGGATCCTTCTAATCCAAGACGGCCACTCCTGTGGCCAGCTCTGGTAAGGGCGCTTTCTAATTAAAAATTTATTGCAAACTTAAGGGACTATGTTAGGGGCATAATGGATTGTCATGTAAAAAATGAGAGCTTTATGGGTGACAAATAGTAACATTAAATTGTATGGTTAATATTCTGCAGTGTGTCTCAAAAACTGTAGACTCACAGCAACAGATATAATTCATTGAACGTGCCTTATCTGATGTGATATTTCTTATGTCTGAAATCACAATACTGAAATTGGACAGATTGATGGAGGGACAGATGTGGCATGTGTCCATTTCTTTTAGCTGTGTGTTGTGTGTTTCATTCACACTTAATGAAGACTTACTGGTTAATCTTATATTCTGTAACAAAACCTAAATTTACAAGCTAACTAATGTCGACTACTTAGAAGATATCTTCACCATCTATGTTGCTTTAGAGTTGTAAGAGTATTACAAAATAATGAACAATCATCAACATTGCTGTGAATCATAGCACAATCATTTATCAATCATTTATTAAAAAGTTGATGCACAGTACAGTTCCCACCCAAAAGTAGCGAAGCTAATCTAGTTGGGTAGGAGCAAAAAGATCAAATAAAACCAGGGCACAGAAAAGAATAACTACACCAAGACTTCCAAAGCAGAAAACTAAGTGAACCCTACCTTGTCCCCAGTGTTCTTTCTCAGCATTTTCTTTGCATATTGATGACAAGTTTGGTATACATGTATCTTTGGCTCTTGTGTAATGTGAACTCTTGTGCCATTATCTTGGAAATGCAAGGTCAAGGTTTGACAGCAGTTTGGAATTTATTGACCAAAAGAAGACCCCGCAATTTTCAGTGGATTAATCCGATTGTAATCAATGATTGATTGTCTGGAACAATCTGATTATTTCTAGTGACTGATTATGAATCAAATCATAACTTATTCCTATTGCTTTACTTCTCTCTTTACAACCTCTGTACTACGGAGCATAGAACTTTACAAAGTGACTTAGATACTACACAAAATCTGATTGGTCAAAAACCCAATGGCTTATTATAATAATAAATTCATAGAAAACTGTCTTTACTTATAGGTACATGTATTTTATAAAAAAGCAATTAACCACAAATTCTATGGGTTTACCAGTGTAACAAACCCACTGGGGATGTTAAGAGAACAATCGTTTTGGCTTGTGATTTACATGTGCAAGCTTTTCAAGTGTTCTCTCAACATTGCATACATGAGTTTATTAACTAAAGCTAGTTAACTGTCTATTGCTTATTTAAATAGTGTTATTTTTCTTGTTTCAAACTACAGTTAATACTCAGTGATTTGATTTTGTTTAGACATCCTTTGTGACTTGAGACAATAAAACTGTGATCATGTTTGTGAAAGAAATGTGATGTTTTTCAGTCGGTGACACAAGCAAACTTGGAAAAAGAAAACCTGAGTATCCCCAACAGTAGCCGAAGCTATGACCTTCCGATTACTACAACTGTAGTTCGGATGCTTGAAGAGTGGCATATTCATAGATACCACTCAACAACATTCCAATCCTAGCAGTATGCAGGATGTTTGTCACATGAACTTAGTTTAATGGCCTAGCTTCCATGAGTCTTCTGTAAGCTCAGTGGTAGAGCACTCGGATTTTCTTTTTCTGTGTGTACCTGTGATAAACCAAAAAAAAAAAGCGACAACAAATCAATGATGTCAATGAACACAACTTTGTTTTCAGACATTTTTTCCTCTTGTTGATTATCATGGATTAAGTGAAGAGGATCGCCCAATTCCAGTGGAGTTTGTAGGGGATCATGAAAGGTAAAAGCTACTTTTAATTTTATCTTCAGGGTTTCCACAATCATAGGAAAATCAGGGGGAGGGGGGATGTTCCGTTTTTTTTTTTCCATTTCAAGTCCAGTGGTCAGAGGATTTTATTTTAGCAATCTTCTACTAACAAGACACAACAGAGAGCTATGTTCAATTTCCTTTTTGTGATCTTGAAAACGACAAATGGTTGTCAAACATGCCCGCTGTGTCGGAAATTTGTTTCAACCAATCAGAATTACTATCCAGATCTGGATAGAAGTTATGTCATCAGTATGGTATTTCTGCACTCAGATGTCGGTTTTCACAGGGAGACCAGTGGTAGCACTGCGAAACAATTTCTGTTTTGTCAGGCTAGTAGTCAGTGAGTTATTTGTTGAGATTATACATTGTAAGGTTATTGAAGGGCTTGCTGCATGAGAAATTTAAGTGCATTTTTGGCCTTGAAATTGGAATTGCTTCAAAACAGAATTCAGACTGCATCCCATGTAAGTAGCATATTTTGACCTAGAGGCTTATATAAGAAAAAAATTGGTTATTACTTTTTCCTTAAAACAGCAGTAAGGCTGCACCTGTTCTTAGCTCTACTGGACCCTGATAGCCTGCAGTTCCATTGTTTTGATGTCTAGTAGACATGTTGTTCAAATTTAAGGCAAAGTAATACTGGTATTAAGCTAATTCTTCAAATGTAAGCCTCCAGGTAAAAATGTTAGTACAGATAATATTGTTTTCTAGATGAGCTTAATAATTATACTCTGTGTATGCAAAAAAAAAAAAGAGCTGATTTTGAGCCAGTCTGATTTCAAGCCAAAAACAATGCACTTAGGTTGTTCTTGCCTAAATGTTACATATTTACAAGATTTCCATTGTTTCTTTTAGAGTATTTATGAGAAAAGACGAGTGTCGACCATATGGCCAGGTACTATGATTGTTAATTTGCTACTACAGTAACTACTAATGCCTCTATATTACTGGGCTAGCTGCTCAGGGTTAGTGTTTAACTGTTGGCATAGTGGTCTTTGTTTGACATAAGAGCATGGTTTATTGTGTCATAACTAGTAAAGGCTGTATTTTATTAAGAAACACTGGCAATGGACTAGAAAAAGATTAGATCAAGTAGGTTGAAAAGTGATGGAAAGACCAACAAAGTTTCTTCCTTCCTCTCTTTTTTGCACGCCACTCTCCCTCAAAGTTATCTTTTCCTTTCTTTTTCTTTTTCTTTTTTTTTTTTTTTGCCTTGTTTTGTAATTGAATTTGTAGTCTCACAAAGGAGAATGAAACGTCATTGCTTCTGCAAATGTTATCTTCCTATGTTAGATCTTGTAACTCAGTAGATAGTTTTCAATAAGTTGCGTCATCAGTAATTTAAGTTTAGGTGATTTCTTATTCACCATAAGGGTGGTAAGTGGAGGTCTTGACCGCATAATATTTTCACGAAAATGGTCCTTTCAAATTTCACGGGACAAAAAGAGTAAAGACCACAAATCATGAAAATGCTCTTTACCTCACTCAGCCACAGGACCATGGACAATTAAGTTTAAGATTTTCAAACAGGTTTGCCACAGAAATTTACTTCTAAAAAATGTTATTACAAAAACATCTGTATGTAGCCAAATGTTCTGTCATAGTGAGGGAGTACTGTCATCATTTTAGGTCATACTTGATTAAAATAAAATGTTGTCTTGTGTCAGACTAAAAGACAATTCTCAAACCATGAAATACAGTGTATTTGCTTTTAGGAATTCATGTTAAGAAGTTGCACTGAGTTACTTAATATAATCTTACTATTTCCTTGAGAAATGTTTACTTATCCTGGGATGTCACTAAGAGTGGCCGCCTACCAGTGAGTGAATTTTGCCATCTGAAACAGATCTTATCTCCAGCTGAAATGTTGACAGGACACAAACACTTAAGGCTTATTTTAAAGGTGCACAGCCCAAATGAACCAGCTGGGCTTTTCTTAGCAACATGTACATCCCTGCTTATCTTTTAATTTACATGTACACGAACCATTTTTAGGATGACGATGCTCTCCAACCAGTTCTAAGGAATAATCCTGTTGTCATGGAGGAATTGCGGTCATGGCAGCGACTGCAGAAATCCCAGTCCATTCTTTTGGATGGTAATTCATAGCTCTCTTAAATTTATTAATTAAAAATAGTATAAACTCTTGTTCATTTGAGGGAGTTCAGATAATGTTACTCACCAGCTGGGAGGTCCATAGCCTGAGGTCTTGAGTGCAGTCCAAGGTTACAAGTTAAGGGCTGTGCTCAAGACAGGGGGCCCACAGACTGACCTACAATCATCGACAAAATGTTTTGGGAAGGTTACTCAACAAGGCAACAGAAAGTGGGTGTGAAATAAAGACATCAGCACATTTATTACTTTCGTATGTTAAGGCCTTTGTTTGTTGGTTCCCCTTCCCCCCTGCCCCCCTGTTCAATTTTGGATTCCCCACAATTCATATACGCCTAAAGATTCACTTTTGAAGCTCAACATTGAAACAGGGGAGGGGAGGAAGGTCGAATTGAAGTAGAACTTTGGAATCTTCTCAAGATTTTTTTTGATGATTGTAGGTCGGTGAATAAAGTTATTTTTATTTTTTCTGCAAGGCCCAGTTCTTGTAACCAGTTACGCAACAAATCTCTCCGGGTTTGTCGGCAAAATTGAAAAATTCTGCCCAATGCCAGAACCAATCAGATTTACAGAATTCTGCCCACTCACACACTGAGAAAAAAATAAATGTAATTAACAAGGCTGTTGCCCAAGAGAAAGTTGTAGCAATAATAATAATAATAATAATAATAATAATAATAATAATAATAATAATAATAGTAATAATAATAATAATAATAATAATAATAATAGTTATAAAAACATTCATTTAATATAAACACAATAAAATTACAGCACAGCTGATGCGGTCATGTCTTAGCAAAAACTGCAAATGCGGAATACAGATTAAAACAATAAGTTGAGATTCTACCTACATTAAATACTAATAAGCTAAAATGTATAAAATTCAAGAAGAATTTTCTTAATCAATCATTTAAAATTGCTCAATGAACTCTTGATTCTCATTTCGTTGCCAAGCTTGTTTTAGAGTACAGCGCTCATGTTTTGGATAGACTTCTTAACCATATTTGTCTTAGGTATTGGAATATTTAAACATAATATTTACTAATAAGTCTTTAAGAAGGCTAGGCATAAGTTCATAGTAACATTTGTAGGCCAGAACAAGTAGCCGCTGAAAATAAATATGCCGTAAAGGCTTCCATTTTACAGTGTTTAAAACTACTTAAGTTGGCATACACCAATCAAGGCGAAAAATAATTCTAGAGGCTCTTAAGTGTAATCCTTCAAGTTCATTGAACAACGTTTTGTTGTAAGAGCCCCAGACTTTTAGACCATACATTACTAGGCCAAAGGTCAGAAGCTAGGAGCCAAAGGAGCAACATGTTTGTGGTTTCAGCAAAAATTACTGAAGTATCCATGTTGTGCATGTTTGATACCAGTACAGTGTACGACTTTCATTCCAGTATGACATTTGCATGTTTCATGCTATTTTATGGCAGTATGAGTTTACAAAGAAAAGGCTGAAACTCAAACTTATGAAAGCAATGTCAAACCTTCTGTTTCAGGTCCTTTTACTCTCACTGGATTTAGGGTCCAAGTTTATCGGTGAGTACTTGCTGTTAAAAAAGTCTCGACTTGGCATGTGGTATCATGATCCTTGTACTGCATTTAGCCATTGCATGTTGTTTTAACAAACTATGGTTTACTCCTTATGATGGTATCTCCCAGTTAGTGCTTTAATTTGTAAAAACAAACAATTTTTGGTTGTTTATCTGTTTCAGACAAACTTGTCGCCAGTGGTTCTCAGCTGTAATAACTGCTCATGACCTTATATCAAGGGTAGGTCTTCAGTCCTTGTGTAATACTGATTTCTTGGTTAGCTGTCTCATTATTAACTCTTTGACTCCTGAGTTCTTTTATTGATTTTAATTCAGTATTCTTGTAAGCAGCAAATTATCGTCTGTAGGAGACAAAATTGGCAGCAGCTGCTGGTTTATCATCAGAGGGCTGCTTGTGGTTTTTAACAGCTGGTCCTGGTTGTTCAAAGAGCGGATAACTCTATCCAGTGGATAAATCGCTATCCAGCAGATAAAATGTACTCCAACTAATACATTTTACCCACTGGATAGCGACCTACATGCATCCACTGGATAAAGCTATCCACTCTTTGAACAACTGGGGCCTGAATAATACTGAATACATTAACACACTTGCAGTAATGTTGCTAGAAATGTGTAACACAATCATGGTACTCAATGCATTTGTAAGTTATTGATTTTTGCATCTGGAAATTGAAGTGTGAAGAATGTTCAAGGCTTAGATGTGTTCCATGGACAAAAGACCAAGGAAAAGTTGTTTCTTTGTGGCTTTCAAAGTAAAACAGAATGATGTTGCTTTGAACAAAAACAAACATCTTTTCGAAAGTAATCATTACAGCATTGCTTTTCACTTATTTTTATCACTTTGTGAAATGTGGTTAAAGGAAACTGTCAAATAAGTTTTTAAATTTCTGATCAAATATTCTTCCTTTCAAATCACAAAAAACTCTAACGTCCAGTAGTTTGCTTAGAAGGCTTTCTTACACAGCTTTCATCATTTTCAGAGTACAGACTTGAAAAAGCCTTTATTTAGTTTTTCTGGTCTACGTGTACATGTCAATTATTATATCAGCTATGTGAGAACACATCTTAGTGTAGAGGTCTTTGTTGGTCATCTAGTGTGATGTTCCACTACAACCACGAAGTTAAGTTGAAATAACGTTGATAGTCCTGAAAATATATAATTTTAAGATGCTGCTAAGTGTTCTCTATTTGCCTTTGTGTTCTTTGTAGGAGCTGAGTGTTATGGATGATACTGTATTGCAAACTCACAGAGTTAATCCAGGACTGATACAAGTTATTCTTCTGGCAAATGGTATGTTGAATTCATGAAAAAACTCCAGTCTAAAGCTGTGCTTGAAGTGGAATTTTCAATCGCTATTCTGTATTTTCATCATTATTTTTGTCTACCACATAACTACTAATGAATCTTTGAATGTAAATAAATGAAACATATTTTGAACTGCAGATGAAAGATCAAATAGAAGAAAGATCCTTGCAGTTAGTACGCAACTAAAGTACTGTAGTTGCGAAAAGAAAGCTTGCAAAAAATTCAGTATCCTGTTCAAGCCTGGATTTTTTTTCAGGCTTTCTTTTCGCAACTACTTAAGTTGCATACTAACTGTGAGGATCTTTCTTCTATTTGATAACTCTTTGTTAGTTTAATTATAATATGGTTAAATTATATGTTTCATTATACTAAGGTTTAGGGTAAATTTAACTAGTCCAAGGTTTTGCTTGACATGTCTTTGACCATCAGTTTGACAGGAAAAGTTGAAGTTGATGCAGGAGAGAAAAAGGAGTTTTTATCTGGGACAAACAATGTTTTGGGTTGTAACAGACTTGATCTGGAAAGAACCTCAATAGAAAACAAAAATATCCTATTTATTCGATTAATCGCTCTGGGTGCTTATTTAATTTTGGGCCCATGAGGGTGGGCGCTTATTCGAGGAAGGCGCTTATATTTTCCCAACATTTTCAGCAAGCGAGGACATTTTAAGAGAATAGCAAAACAAGGCATAAAAAGTTTATTTTGCTTCAACAAGGCAAAACAAATATTGCAAAAGCTATCATAAACAAGCCACAAACAATAGTTTGTTGACTACTGTATCTAAATCCAATTTTGGAACACAACTGATGCTCCTCTTACCTCACACTGGGCTAGTACAGAAATGTTTTTATTGGGAGGGGGTGGGGTGGGCATTTACAAACTTTTTGGGCTTTCAGGGTCGGCCATTTTTCAAGGTGAGCACTCTTTCAAAGGTGGGCACTTAATCAAATAAATACGGTATTTATAATTTTATGGATTTTATTGTTTTCCTGTTTCAAGTTCCCTTCACTAAATCTTTGATAAACTTCTTATAATAATGAATAAATAACCATTAATAAGATTGAAAAGGAAATCTCTCTTTGTTTCAGTGCATATACTGCATTTTCCTTGGATCTCCCAAGGAGGAAATTTGAGGGAAGCCTCGTTATTTTTTGCAATCTTGCATGAAAATCAAGGGGCCATTGAAAAGGATTGGCCTTTAACTCACATGCATTATGTGACATTTTGTCATATCACTGTTTTTGTTTGCAAAAATTTGATGTTCCAAAAAGAAAAAGAAAGAAAGAAAGAAAGTCTAAACAAATTATCCAAAGTCACTTGAAATTGGTGTTGTGAAAAGCTACTTCTCCAAAATTGCAGATTATGATCTTTTGATGTGAATACCCAGATGCTATTTCAATTACTTGTAATATTGTAGTATGTAAATTAGTTACTGGTTTTATGATGATAATGTAAGTAGTTTTGTATTTTTATCTCTTTCTTTTTGGCACGGCCCCATTTCAGCTTTCTAGCTTTAATTTCTACCATGGATAAATAAAGTTGATTGATTGATTTCAGATTGAACCTTGTATAAATTAATTTGACTTTACTTTAAAAATAAGAGCCAGTGATTTGCAAACTTCACCATGTACTGTGACTTACATTTACCCTGAAAAGAGGAATTTTATCTTGACGCTCCATGTTTGTCTTTCAGAGGCAGAGTTGGACAGTCTTTTGCGAGGGGAGCTAGTTCGTGTGCTCCCAATGAGACAACATCGTCACTCACAAGTTATCATCACTGCACCACTGACCACACAAACAACGACTAGCTCTCATCCTTCTGTTGCTCCAACGGTATGACAAAGTTTTTGCAATGGACATCTTGTTTAATCATACAAAAAAGGTGGAAAAGTGTTAGATTTAACATGTAAACTATCGGTGAGGAACTTGGTGCAAGAGAGGCATAAATGCATGTTGTTGTTTTTTCCTTCAAACCCCATTTACTCCAAATCAACTCTGTTTTAGCTTTGTCAACTGCATGGCTGTCAAAGATGGAACAGAGTTCTACATTTATTTTATTTAAGGTTACCCTATTAGTATACCTTCAGAGGTGTCTTGCATCCAAGCGATGTAGCGCGTCCAGTTTAAACTGTAGATACCTGAACCCTTGTATCAAATTAAAGCTTATAGAGGTGGCTATCAAACTGAACCGAGAATTTTGAAATAAAATGAATTGCCGAATTTTTAGTGCTGTTTTCTCAAATCAATTTTTTCACTTGGAGGAGCCACTAAAACTCAAAAGGAATTTGTTCGTTTGCCTTCAAATTTGGACAGTAGCTAGTTTAACATATAAACAACAAAAACATGTCTGCAAAATTTTCTTTTGAAATATTTTTCTCCGAGAGCAATTTTTGTACGATCACTCCACATTTTTTTCATCCTATTTCGAAAATGCGCTATAACTTTTCATTGCGATTGAATATGACAAAACGCAGATACTTTTTTTGGTACTTTGCTTTATTTATTCAGGTATGACTAGATCAATTTACACTGTTCTTTCAGATGTCACTCAACAGTACAAATATTATCACAAATATTTCACTGAGTTATACCTCAGTCTCACTTCTCTTTTTATATTTTATTTTAGACTTGGCAGTTGTATGCTGGATTGACCCAAGCATCAAATTCCAACAACCTTGAAAGCTCCACCCAAACAACATACTCACCAACAGTGGTGTCCATGACAACCACTAGACCCCACACCTCCTGCTCACCTCCAAACTCACAGGCTCAGGCTACAAACAAAGGAAGGAGAAAGTCTGCTGAAACAAGGTCAGTTTTTTTACAGGGTGTGCTGATCTTGGGTTGACAGGCAGTTGAAAAATGATCTACTTCACTTTCTGAGCTTGCTGCTTTTAAGAAAATGTGTGCATTTTTCTGTACAATTGGGGAGCAGGGATGGCGAAGTGGTGAGAGCACTCACCTCCCGGACTAAGCATCTTATGTGGATTGATTTTGTTGTTGGTTCTCATCCTTGCTCCGAGAGGTTTTTCTCCGGGTACTCCAGTTTTTCCCTCTCCTAAAAAATCAACTCTTCTAAATTCCAATTGATCTGGAAAGTATCCCCAATTAGTACTCTGCACTAAATATGTTGACACTTTAAGTGATTTATATATTTTTTACAATGGTAGCAGTAACTATTGATATTAAACTGCCTCCCTGATAAATTTAGCCATCTTTTCAGCAACTTAGTAAGACTCAACACACACAAACCAGTTCAGTAACATCGCTGAGCACTGTAAATTTGGCATAAGCAAATTTACTACCACATCAGAGAAAATCAACTTCCTCTGATGTGGCAACAGTTGACTCAAGAAGCCAGAGTTCAGTATAGTGGGGACCAAAGAGAAGCAAAAGAGCTAGGGAGAAGAAGATAGGAAACAGGGTTGAGGGAAACAGTAGAAGGGATCCTGGTCATTTTTATGTTATAGGTCTCTTACTAATTTCATCTCCTGCTTTTGTTTTACAAGAAATCGAAGCATGTCATCTCGCCGAAACAGAAGGTCAGATTCAGCAAACAGCCCAACGCCATCAAATAGCACTCATCAACAAATACCTCAAACTCTTCAGTCACCCTTCACTTCTTCATCAGTGTCACCCCCCACATCAAGCCAAACAACAGCTGTACGCATCTCTGGTCAGCTAAGCAATGACACTTCACCTGAAGCTTGCACATCGTCGCCACAGAACTCATGCTCATCAAGTTCCATGGGATCGCCTTCATCAAGCCTACAGAAGAGGTCACCTATAAAACAACCAATGTCACCCAATCACATGCCAGCCATGCTGCAGTACAGTACTTCACCTGTTTCAAGTGCTGGTATGACTAGTATGGGAAGCCCCTTTAGGTCCAACCCATTCTGTTCATCTCCCGACATGTCAGCCATGGTGAGTATGGCAAGTCCTATACCTGCAATGTCCCACATGGGGATGCAGCACTCACCAGGTCATGTGGGGCATTCCAGGGCACAGAGCCCACATCCTTTATATTCACACACAATGGGTCATCTTAACCTTTCCCCCAATCAACTGTATGCACTTCAACTGCAGCAGCAGCGACAGATGCAGTCAGCTGAACAACAGTGGCATCAACACTACCAGAGTCTCCTACACCAATACCAGATGCAGTGTTACCAACTGCAGCTCATAATACAACAGCAAGAGGTCATGCAACAGATGCCGCTCACAGCAGAACAGCAGAACCTGTTAGTTGAACACTACAACCAACTCCTCTACGAGTACCAAGTTGCACATTACTTGCAGCATTTAGCAGCTCAGAGGGCACAGCTAACCATGTTTAACCCTACTGATGAACAAGGTAGTGTCATAAGCACACTCCCTGAAAGAATTCAACAGCAGCTACAGGAAAACATGGAGAGGCAGCGGGCAGATCTGCAAAATCTGATGCCAAGATTGGAGCCGGAACAACTGCAGACATTCTTCACCTGTCTCCAGCAGCGGACCATGACACCAGAGCAAATTAAAGAACTTTATACTATGTTAATTCAGCAACAACAGGCCCAGAGGAGACCACCATGTGCACAACAGCAGCAGCAGCAGCAACAACAACAACAGCAACAGGGGAATGAGGAACAAAAACCAGAAATACAACAGTATCTTCGGCAGAGTCAGGTACATGTAATGTCTTTGTTTAATGGCTATACAGGTCTACCTTGTTAAGATGTGGTCAGCATTTTCAGTCTAGGGTAAATTCATTCTCCACGAATATTCCTCACTGCAGCTGTAACCTGTTCCACACAAGAAATGCAGTGTATGCATCAATGTATGTACATGTACAGTCCATTTCACATGACAAAAAGTGACCTCAAAGGAAAACAAAAATGAAGTCCCAAACTGAGCATCCCTCCAAAAGTACTGATCTCAAATTAATGTATCGTGTTTCTAAATCTTTGCTAGCATACCAGGATGATACAAAAATTTAAATATTAAGGGAGAAATTTATTGCCTGGCCAAAGAAACGATCTCTGGAAATCTTAAAGGGGAAGTATCACGAAAAATTTGATGTCATTTCAAAACCCCAAAATGTTTGTCTGACAAGAGAAACAAAAAATTGGGTAGTTTTGTTATAAATTATCACACCAGTGCAATGAAACTGTCGCTTAGTGCCTCTGGCTAGAGACAGAGTAGGTTGGAATGGATTGAAACTTGAAAAATGTTAGGCTAATGTTTTTCAAGTTTTCGCATTTTTGTTTCCAAAATGCGCTTGAACAGAGTACGAGTCGTTCCTGTCAAGAATTGAGTTGATTTCTTTCCTTTCGTTGTTCTAGAATTATTTTGTAGCAAAGTGAAGGTCTTATTTCACCTTTTTAACAAAAATGGTCAAAAACCCCATAATACTTCCCCTATAAGAATGCCTATCTAGTAAACAAAGTAATGATTTCAGAGTTGGAGTATTAAGCAAGGCAGTGCTACATTAAGAACACTGTAAACAAGAGAAAGTACAGCTGTAGCTTTACAAATGGAACATAAATATTTTAAAAAATGCTACTGGTGGAAGGGCTGACCAGTTGACTATTTACAAGAGTGATGTATGAGTTGAACAAAAGACTGCCTTGAAACAAATCCAGTTGGTTGCACAGGAGGACTGGAACCTGGTACCTCCAGATTACAAGTCCAGTTTCCCTAACCAGTTGGCCACGCCACCTCCCTAAGTAAGATTTGTCTTGCTATATGTAAACATTTGGCTGTATTCTTTGAAGGTAGGTTAACTATTCAAAAGTAGTAAATGTACAAAAGAAACAACCTTCCCAAGAAAAACAGTAGTCAAAAGCTACTAACTGTGAAAGTGTTGTCAGAATTTAACAGAACTGGTGAACTGAAAAGTGGTTTCATTTGATCACAACAGGAACAAGTACAGAAGTTTCTCCAGTTGCCAAAATCTCCATCTTTCCCACAAGAACTTGAGCACAAAGAGCTTGAATCCAAAGCAGAACACAAACAAGAACCCAAGCCAGAAGCAAGCAGTTCCTCACCTCAAAAGGAGTCGCCATCATCATCACCATTCTCACCCTCGCCTTCAGCATCAGCCTTCACTGTACACTACCTTCCCACCACATCAGACTCAGCTGCTTCTGCCAGTGTTAAAAGTGAACCCGAACCATTCAAAGCAACATCCTCTCCAGGAACCTCAAGGCAACAGAAAAGCCTTGGTGCTAATGAGATTGAGCTGAAATCAACAACCACAGAAGAAGAGAGAAGGTTTGTTGTGTTATACTTTGCTTGAGTTTGCATCTGGCAATTTCTTTTAAATTCTAGGTGTTAACAAAAACTTGCGACACTCTTACAGTGTAGATACTAAACTACAAGTCCCTCGTGATTCCAAAATTACACTATTTCAAGGCCTTTTTTTTTCTGGCAAAGTCTGAGAGAGCCTTTGTCAGTGTGCCCCAAGTTTGAATCTCAAACTGACATCATGTGGTGTGTGTTCTTCCTTTAGGTTTAGGCTTTTTCTCCATTTTCACTGGCTCGTTCTTGACTAAAATTTACATTTTCAAATTCAAATTCAATCTGCCTACAGAGAACGTACTTACATACTGCACAAAACCATCTATTAACAAGAACCGTTGATAAATATCACTGTCCTTTCTAATTAATTATCGTGAATTTAACCTGTTTTAATTTTTTTTTCCTACAGCAGTTCACCACATTCCATTCTGGAAAAACTGTTACAGCATCATGTTGAGGCTATTAAGGAAAGCAAACAACAGTCATCAGCCAAGGTGGGAGGCTGTTATTTTAATAACATAGAAAGGGCTATGTCATGTATTTCCAGAAAAGCTAAAGGGCATACGTGTATATTTATTTGGAATCAAAGGAAACCTAAAGACAGTTGTTCAATAAATAAATCACTTTATCTAAGTGTCAATGTATTTAGCAAAGAGCACTAATTGGGGACACTTTCCAGATCGAATTGGAATTTAGAAGTGTTCGTTTTTGAGGAGAGGGGAAAACCGGAGAACCCGGAGAAAAACCTCTTTGAGCAAGAACGAAAACCAACAACAAACTCATCCCACATATGACGCCAAGTCCGGGAATCGAACCTGGGCCACATTAGTGGGAGGCCAGTGCTCTCACTGCTGCGCCATCCCTACTCCTCTTCTCTTAGTTTTCTGGAGTGATGAGTAGAAAAAGAGGTGAAAAAAATTATTTCATAGATGTTACAAACAAAGCATATCACTTACAGAGCACACTCTGCAAGAGTATAAGAGTTACAGGTTGTACATATCCCTGATGCTGTAAGCTTATGGAGCTCACTGTCTGGGCATCACTGTTTACTTTTATTAAAAAGAAAGGTGTGTTCAATTGACCCTATTCCAGAGTAGGAAAACATACAATGATGACAAGAAGTCCCTCATAAGGATTTTGGGGTTACTGGAATCCAAAATCGCTTTAAATTATTATCATAAGTCAGCAAAAGTTTACAGAAATGTCTTCCCAATGTTACTTAAGAGAAATCTAACAGCTATTCTGCTTATTCTCACTCTGGAATATGTTCATTTGAACACGACCTTAGACAAACCTCCACCCCACTCTTGCTACATGTATCTTACACTTCTGCTATCCACTTCCCTTGGGAGATCATAATCACAAGAGTCTGCTGTATATTATTGTGTCCAGTATATCATTTGCCTGACACTAAGTCTGTTATCTGTTTTTAGGCAAGAAAAGCCAGAGTTCCATCCACAGAAACAAAAAACAAACGACGGAGAAAATCAGCAGAACCATCAAGTTCCAGAATTCAAAACAAGGACAACAGTTCCTCAGAAAAAGACAGCCATACCGTGAAAACATCTCGTTTGCTTCCCAAGTCGTCCACAGAGAATTCTATTCCATGCTCATCAAAAGGCATTGTCTCCAGAGTACAAGAATTCACAAACAATTCTTTGAATCAAAACTTCTCTGAAAACAAGAGAGAATGTATTGTCAACAATCATGAGCTTCCAAGAAGTCTAGGTCTTGTTGATTCGCATCCTTCACATCTTTCCGTGGCAAAGACTCAAAGTACAGCTGAGGAAAGGAACACGGTTATTAAGGTGCCAGAGATGGCACTTCCCTTGGTGAAAGAGGAGAGCCCCAAGAAGATGACACCAAGAGAATCAACAGGGGACATTATAAAAGAGGCTCCTCCTGGGGGTGTTACATCACGGGGCTCAGAAAGAACTGCAAGCGATGAACCAAGTTTTAGTGCCAACGTTGCTGAGTCCTCCAATATTTCTAATGGTGAAATTCAGGAATGCACTGACAAAACGTCAGTTAAAAAAGACGTAGCAGAAGAAGTTAGAAAAACTACAGTTTTAAGGGGCTTGTTAGAGAAGCCATCTTTAACAGCATCAAAAGAGGAAGGGACTGCAGGCTCTGAGATTGTATCACGTAATAGTGTTATAACAAAAGATCCCAAAACTTCAGAACTAAGGACCTTATTGGAGAAGGTTTCTTCAATCAGACCTGTAAACGAAGAGACAAATTCATCCAAATTGAAGTCCATAGAGCAAGAGGAGGAAAGGCTTGCATCAGCAGCTTCAGGAGGCTTGAAAAAGCCATCGGTGAAGGTTGAAGAGCAAGAAGTCTCTAAACCACTGCCATCGAGTTATTCAAGGAACAGCATTAGTGATGAATGTAAACTGTCTGCGAACATCTCTGAAGAAAATCCAATAAATAACTCTCAGGATGTGGCATCAAATTTGATGGAGGCTGAGCCTCCTGTTGTGCTAACAAAACCATCTTTGGGTCCAGGAACGAAACAGTTAACAAGAAATTGTTTCTCTGTATTTTCTTCAAATTCTGCTGACCATAATGGAGAGTTGTTTGCTAATAAAGAAATCAGAACTTACTCCAAGAAAGTAACTCCAATCAAGAGAAAGTCTAGCTCCAAGGAGAGTACTGCGGAAGAAAATTCTGCTGTCAGTAAAGTTTTCAGGGTAGACGACAGCAAATCACCAGAGATTGATATCAAGAAGTTAGTGCAGGAAAACCGTAAAGTGGAGGTTAGTAATACACTGCTTAACTCTCAACCTGAGCAGAAAATGTTTGAAAATATGGTGCCATCAGAGGAAAGGGGTAAAAAGCCTAGAAAAAAGTCAACTGGCGATAGCAAGTTACCAACAAAGAAGGCAAAATGCGAAGAGAACAAAAGCAATAGAGTGAGTGGTGATTCAACTCTGGACGAGTCAGTAGGACATGAGGGTCTTAAAGACAAGGACAGCAACGTTGTCAATTCAGTAAGTTTTGTGGCTGATCAAGCAGTTAAAGACATCGCAATTAATCACAGTCCCACCATGAAGGATGCACCTACTACCCAGTTTGAAGTGGTTAAACAGAACAGTGAAAGACTTAGCCGAAGCAAGGAGAGAATTCGGGAGATGACCAGCAAGAGAAAGCAACTGAAAGCAAAGGAACAAAATAGAATAGAGAGGAGCCATGGGTCTGTGGTTTTACCTGTGCTTGTGAAACAAGAACCAGAAAATGGCGAGAGTTTTGAAAAAGTTGTGGACTCCGTGCTGGACGAAGAAATTGCAGTTATTTATAATGGCGAAGGTAAATATCCAGTTACATGGGTTTTTTTTTCAATCTCAGTGCCTTTGTATTGTAGTATTTGTCCTCTAATAAAAAAAGTGAAGTTCATGGTTCAAGTCCATTTCTCTGAGACGTCGATGGATTTGTAACGCCGTTGTTGTTACCTAGTTTTAAATTCTAGATGGCCTGTTTCCAATTCGTGAACCTTCTTACCAAGTGAGATTTTTTAAATGTTTTAAAATTGTTATTTCTTGTAGAGCAACTCGCAGTTTTTCTTCAGGGGGTGGGAACATTGTTTGAAAATTATTTTATTTTGTGTCCTCGAAAACTCTTTGAAATTATCTTTGATTGCCTGTTGATGCATGTATGTACAGACCATGTGTCAATGGCTGAATTTTCATTAAAATTAAAGCATAGATACAGACAGTTTAAGATGTTAGGATTTCAGTTACATTGTGATACGTTGGCATGTCTACATTACGGATGTCTGCCAACAAATCAATAATGCAAATGTTTTGTTTTACCTTTGGACAGAATATCCAGAAAATCAAGGTTTTGAAGTTTCCGAGATCAAGAAAGAAGGTATGAATATCGCGGGTTAATGAACGCTTTTTTGCAGATATTTTAAAGTGATTTTTTTGCAGCAAATAGAGCCGCGATTTTAAGCAAGCATGATTTCAAATGACCCGGGTTAACACCTCTACCATTTATTCACCAGGCTTATAGCATAACATCACATGTCTTTCAATGCGTACACCATATTTGTTTTGCAGAAGACGTTTCGGATAGAGTTGAAACTGTCACACAGCCACTGAAGCAAAGAAAGAGGAGAGAGCCTGCAACTAAGGATGTTGGAAAGAGAGAAAGAAGGAGAAGAGCAAAGAAACGCAGCGAAAGTGACGGTAGTAACTTGTTATTGTAATTGGTTTTGGCTTTTTTAGGACACCCTGAAATGGTTTTTCTTTTGTGTCATGAAATTTCCAGGAGGGTAGAAAAGCGCACAAGCTGGTTAAGTGTGGTATTCCTACTGATGAAAAGGCAAAATATATGTTATCCCGAATGTTTGAAAAGGTGGCCGATGAAGGCTTGAGCGCTTTTCGTGAAACGACACCGAATCACAGGTTTCATGGCCCCGAGAAGGTTCAGGTTGACGTGGAATGATGCGAAAGAGGAAAGAAGGGAGAAAAAAGGGAGAGGGGAGGAAAAAAAAACAGACTATGCAACCCTTTGTTTTCATATTGGCGAACCTCAAATAATAATGTTCTTAATATAAATTATTCTGAAAAACACAATTTATTTTTCTTATGCAAGTGGTGATGTAAACTAATTTTAATTGAACTAATTTTATTATTATACCGTCTAATTTTAGAAATGTCTAGTTGTTTCAAGATAGGAGATCATTGACTGTAATGAACTTTTAAAATGGTTTACGCTTGTCTGTTTTACTTGCAGGGGATACGGTGTCACCCACTTCAGAGCAGTACTTCTTGCAGGTATGTTCAGGTTGAGTTTATTAATTATTTTTGAAAACCTGAGAAGCTTAATGAAAGCAAAATAAAAAGTTGAGTATTTTCCTTTGTGATTCAGCCCAAGCAAATAATCTCAACCTAATTAATGCCGTTCTGTTATATTCTAACTACTAAAAGGATAAACAGTTGTCAGTTTTTAATCCCTTGCGCTTCTTCCACGAGCCCCCTTACTTACCAGGTTAAAATGTATTACCCCAATGGCCATCGTGATATACCATTTATTTACTCATTCATTATAATTGTTTGTCTCTCTGTGTAGGACCGCGTTTGTGCGAAATTTTCTCATTTACCAAAGTGTAGAGATTGCCGGGATGAGATTGGCGAGAAAACTGGGATGGAATTTTGCAGATTTAACATGTTTAGAAGGTGAGCAATTACCACTCATTTCAATCAAGACATCAGTAGGACATGAACAAGTCAATGAGGTCTCCAAGTTTTGGTATTGCTTGATTACGCTGCACATATATTTAACAGTCCCTCGTATATTTTTTGTTTGTAAAGGTTAAGAAAGAGGAAAAATGGCAGTATCCTAGCCGCGGGTTTCCAACTGCCCGAACATGCGGCTACCGAGGATTTCTGTCCGTGGGTGAAAGGGGACAAAGGTTCGTACCTCTTTGCTGGATTCGAGGCATTTTAAATTTTTTTTGGTCATGTCAAGTAGCTTAAACATAACCTTCCTATGAGTCTATCTCCTCCGCAGAAGCTCAAAGGAAGTTTTTAGGAGGGATGACTCCGCTCAGTGAACAATGTGAGTGCAAGCACAAAGGAGGTAGAGGGTATGAGCGCAGAGCCTACACGCATTGCGTTGAGCGAATTTTCCCTAAGGGCCCATAGAGCTTCTGCTGAGGAAAGAGAGGGAAGATGCATTTTTTGAAACTCATTTGTTGTTTTCACAGGGTTTATTCTAGAAATTGGCTTGGGTTCACTTAAGCACTTTAACATATATTGTGGAGTTAATTCTCTGATGTATTATTTTTATCTGGTGTGTTTTCAGTGTTTTCGTTCGTTTTCATGAAATGTTTGTTTTCCATGGTTAGATATGATGGACAAGAACACCTCTCTTTACATCTTATTCAACATTGGAGATCAGTTCTGCTCTGTTATGGAAGAAGAAAAGAAAGCTATAACGCAAGCTGGAGAAAATGGTGAGCAATGTGTCAATACGATCGACAGTTGAACTCTGACAAAAAGTATTACAGTTGGTAGATCACAGAGTTGCCAATCTTGATGTGTGTTCTCTTTGTACTCTTTGTTTCTTTGGGATAGTTTGTCAAGGATTAGCTCTAGAGCATCTACGATATGACGATGTGCTTAGAAAACTAGCAACATATGTTTGTGAATTTATCAATCTCTAGAATTCGTGGCATTTTAAATCATTCAACAATCAAAGCCGTGGACATTTTTAATACTGAATACGAACTCCGTACGATTTTGTCAAGCTACCCAGTCGTATGTGACAGTTATAAGCAAATTTGCTCGTTATCAAGTTCTCCAGTCTTGTAGGAACAAAACAGGTTTCTTATAACCGGATTGGTTTTTGTCTTCTCCTTTAGTTCGTGTGGCTTACAAGCGAGCTGTTCAAGGTGTGAGAGAGATGTGCGATGTATGTGCGACCACCATCTTCAACATGCACTGGGTGTGCCACAGGTGTGGATTTGGAGTGTGCCTTGATTGCTACAACCTGCGTGTCAAGGAACGAGAAGAGCAACCTGGTAAGTCATGATACAGCTGCATAATTTTAATAATTACTTTTAAGGCCATACATGGCCAAGCACCTGATTACATTTGTAATCTCATTAATGTTAGGAATTTTTCCACGTATGGTCTTCTCTCGAATTCTGAACTTTTGTTAGTACCACCATCCACGAAAACGAAGAAGACACTCAGTGATAGGGCTTTTACTGCTGCTGCACCATCCCTCTGGAATAAACTGCCGAGTGCAATAAGGGACGAGGACAATCTTAAACGTTTCAAGTCCAAATTAAAGACATTTTTATTTAGAGTTGCTTACAATACGAATAGCTTTGATGTAAGAAATGTAAGAATTGTAGATAACTATTTTTAATTAATTATTTTAATTTCTTACATATACAATTTGTTAGGCGCATTTGATCATATGCACATGTTAATTTGCGCCATACAAATATTAATTATTATTATTATTATTATTATTATTATTATCATTATTATTATTACTATTAATATTATTATTATTATTATTATTATTATTATTATTATTATTATTATTATTATTATTATTATTATTATTATTATTATGATGCGCAGTAAAACTATCTGTATGCACAGTATAAGAAAGCAACACAGGGCGCGTAGCGTAACCTGTGAGCCAAGCGAAACTTAAAATAGCACGTGAATAAATCAATAAAATATATATCTGTCTGGATTTTTAAGAACATGCCCTCAGAAATTAACCACATTTTGAGACTTTCTAGGCTGATGGAATATGCTAGTCCAGAACATGACTTTAATTAGGGCTCATCACAAGAAAGCAAGGTCAAAGAATACTACAGACCTGGTATAGAAGGTTTGTCTTTGAAATTGGACATGACACTAGCACTGACATTTGAACTGACATGAAACATGGCCTATGTGTTGACAAAACAAGTGCGACATTTCGCAATTATTAACGGCGCCAACGCATCTTAAATCTCACCCAAAACCCGGTCTTTTAGCGGTCCAGTCTAGCTTTCTACAACAGAATCGGCTTAATCGGAGCAAGACAGCGTTCTAAATTGATTTTCCGAATCTCTTCTATATTTACAAATCGAAACGAATCACGCCGAACGACATCTGGAAATTATTTATGACATTGAGTCCGGAAATCCGACCCCAAACCGCACCTCTCGACTAATCGATCACTAGCCTAACAACGCTACAGTTATAACGGCGAAAACTAATCGAATAGCTTTTCAAACTCACGCTTTTTGAAGAGAAAATCCTTGCCATTTCTTGTTCGTGTTTAGTGATATAACTTTAAGTCCCGGATGTTGGCAAAAAGATTGGAACGGGGAACACATATGGCGGTTTTCAACAAGAAAATAAACTAAGTCTTTGGCCAGGTTAAAAATTCCCGATAATTTCATCTTGCCCGACTAGAAATCATCGCTAAGAGCTACTTTTTAAAGCCAAAGACTGTCACCTCCTCAAGCAAAGCCCAAAATATGCCAGCCTTCGTCCAAGCCCGAGTAACTAAAGTTTGCCCGTTTAGCTGAAAAACAGGACTACTGGTAGCAAGCATATTAGACCAGGCAGGAACTGCACTTGGAAGACTTTTTCCCTCATTAGACTTAATGATGTCCTCAGGAAAACTTTGCTTAAGGAAGCCAAACAAAACGCTAGGGCTAATGAATTTCTTCTCAGCTAGGAGCGCGCCGAATTCAAAGCGAGTTCGTTGTGCCGTGTATAAACGTTTGAGAGAGAATGGGGCTAGCTGGGCAAAACAATTAAATGAGTCTACATCGGGTAGTTTCGGGGAGGGGGGGGGGGGTAAGGAGAAGAATAGCTTTTGTCTTTAAAATGACTTTTTATTTATTTAGCTTCGCCTAACTAAAATACAAACAGAATGGAAACAAACAATAGAAACAAACAAAAAAAAATACCAAAGATATAATAGTTAGGCAGGGAGACCACTACAGCGTAGCCAATTACAGCGGATCCCTTGTTAATTATTTATATAAAAAAAAATGCTTAATAACTAAAACTACTAATATGTAAGCATAAAACTAGAGGAGACAAGGCGGGAGACCAAATTGCTAGAAGCAGCACGTTGGCGAGCATAGGAGAGACCTCGCTGTGTTACACCTAGGACAGATTGTTCTCCAAGTTCTAATGTCGTCAGCGTCGTACAAGTTCAAGACTGCTGGTGACTCTTGTATCGTACATCCCTAAATTTAATAGGAAATAAAAAAATAATAATAATAAAAAAAAACAAGTTATATGTTAAGAAAAGTTAACAAAAATCATAGATTTCTGAGGGTATGTTATTTTAAATTCAGACAGATATACAAAATATTGAATACAGCTATTTCAATAAACGTTGTCGGATTAAAATCAAGCTAAAAGACAAGACCGCAATGTTTTGTGGGATTATTTTTTATGAATAATTTCATCAAAATCATCCCTGCACGTGCAGGTCATTGTACTGCTAATTACAACCTATTGTTTTCTCCAGGCATGACTGATTTTGATGAATTTAGTCATAAAAATCCCACGTAAACTTTCGGTCTTGTTTTTTAGCTTCATGCTTTGAACCGACAACGTTAATTGAAATAGCTGTATATAAAAATATATAAAAGTCATAGTCTAAAAATTTATAATTATATAATTTATTATTATTATTATTATTATTATTATTATTATTATTATAAATGTCAAGTGCTTTGTTTATAGTTGAAATGCATTTAGCTACGCAAAGCTAGTTTACAGGCACTCCACTCAGAAATAAAAGGAGTCAAATAATCAAATCGAACATAACATGTTAAAAGTCCCAACTGGCAGGACACAAACCAGCTGGCTATTTACAAGCGCGGCCGAGGCGGGACTTGAACCCGGGACCTCCGGATTTCAAGTCAGATTAGACTTGAGTTAGATTTCTTCTTCATGCTGTTCTAGCTACTTATCACTGATCTTTGACCATGAGACAGATCGCCATAGGGTAACGCTCATGAACCCGCTGAATTTTAAGGCAGATTATAGGAGAGTCTCCCAAGACAGCTAGAGTTTTATGGACGAGAAAATAGACCCTCCTTGGGTATTCACACTTGCTTCAGACATTTTGTTGTAGCACCGTGTTCATGTGCCAGACCAACTGAGTATGTACAGCATAACGATTTCTGTTGCAGTCTACTCTCAATGCTTTTCTTTATTTTTGTGACCATAGGCCTTGCTGGAAAACGCGTGTTTGAATTCAAATGGTTCATGTGTTGTCCAGGAATTTGTCATCAACCGAAATACCTGTCCGTGGCGCAGATTATACCCAAAACAGGTGACTGAATCAGTATTATATCACGATGGCCTTTAAACCTTTCACTCCCAAGGACAGCGAAACTGCAAAGATGAAAATAAATTTACAGGATTTCATTTCAGTGTCTACAAATATGCTGCCTGAAACCTTCATTTGAATGGTCGAGATTAAGAATTTCATCCGCCGGAAGTTAGAAGTAAAACTGTCTTTAACAGCATCTTGTTTTAAACAAACCTCCAAGAACAGCTAGTCAATGAAATAGCAAGAAGTTTTGCAACCTAGAGAAACACAAGGACGAAAGTGTTGCAGAATGTTTCTCTTTTTCATTTTACAATATAGTTATATTTGAGCTTCTCTTTCCACAGTTTTGTCCGACCTCGGCGTAGAATTGCATCGAGCAAGGGAAGTCTGGGACATCCGTAAAATGTGTCCTTGCAAGCCATATGTTGGCAACGAATCATCTGGTGCTAAAATAAGTGAACTCTCCACGGAGATGAGCGCGACTGATGATAAGGAAGCTCAGCATGAACCGAACGACAGCTGTGCTGGAAAAGCAGAAAAAGAAGAAGCGAACGACGCGACTGTGAAAAAACAAGCCGCATCCAGCTCGTCAAATCAAACCCCTGGAGCTCTGGACAGTGAATCCAGCTTCGATGGATCAGACGATGTCAACTTGATATGCGATGAAAGCTTGGGTGTGGAATCGCCAGCTGATCACGAGCAAGAGTGGCTGACTGAAGAAAAGCGACGAAACCACTTCACCAAAAAGGCAGGGTTCGGTTTGGTCGAAGCGAAGCCTCGCCGTGACAAGGGGAACTCGGCCGGTCTGCGTCTTCTGATGGATTACAGCTCATCAACAGAAGCATCCCCGTGCGAGTCACCGGCTAACAGTGAGGTGAAATCCAGATCTGGAGCGTTCAACTTTTCGTTTTCTAGCGGACTTGATCTGTTAGTGCTTGCCTGTGAAGAAAAAGAGGGGCTACCGATGCCCTGCACTCAAAGTTTCGAACATGGAAGCAAGAAGCCAACGGAAAGATCTAAATCAAGGCCACCAGTTGAACAGAATGACAAAGAAGTGAAAGATGGTAATTATTTTGATTGCTGTCATAGCTGTTGCCATTTTGTTTCATTTTTACCCTTTTCTGCCCGAGACAAATTCCGCGTTTTTTTTTCAAACCAGTAAATACAATTGTAGTGTTTGTGTGGGATATATCATTTGATGGGTTGTGATGATTCTAAAATTCACAATTCTTATTAGCAACAACGAAAGAAGTTGTCTTTCAAACGGGTTTTAAACATGGACCAATATATTTAACACAAAGAGCGCTTTTCAATTGTAATTCGCGTTTGCTTTGGTTTTGCTTTTCGTATCTCTCTTCTCGTAGGGGCTGTGGTGCTTATAATAAATTGGGTATATCCTTTGAACTATCGCTCATTTCACAGATCTCAATGTGTTGATTCACTGGAGGTATGGCGTAGACCACAGTATGTGAGAGAAAAAGTTTCAAAAGTTGTTGGGGTGATCAGTGATACCATACTTAGTATGGGAGGGTCTGAAATAAACGTTTCATCTTAAGAGTGTTGTTATAGCAAAAATGCTTATATATAGGGAGGCGGCGTGGCCAAGTGGTAAGGGCGCCGGACTTGTAATCCGGAGGTCCCGGGTTAGAGTCCCACTCTGGCTTCCTGGATTTGTTTCACGGTAGCCCCGTTTTCAAATCCAAGGCCACGCTTTGTAAATAGCCAATGCAGGGTATTTGCAAATTTTTCCGCTTGGCCCAGCCACTTGGCTCGATTAGCTTGCTATTTCTAAGTGGCTGTGCCCTCTTCTTTAGTAATTTTTCTCTCTTGTATTAATGTAACTCTGTATAATTTCTGGGCACGAATGAAGATTGTTGTTGTTGCATATGTTATGTTCAGTTTGTATATTTATTTAACTGATTTATAGTGTCCCCAATTACTTCGACACTTGAATGAAGTAATAAATAAATTAATTTATTTGTTTATTTATTTATTTATTTATTTATTTATTTATTTATTTATTTATTTATTTATTTATTTATTTATTTATTTATTTATAAGTGGACCAAAGATTGACCAAGATAAGACTCTAAACCCAGCTATGACACGAAATTGCACTCTTGGGAAGAAAGTGTTGAACGGTCTGACGATTGGACGCCTTTAAAAATTGTTTAGTGAACGGCTTCAATGCTGCGCAAGCCTATACATATTCCTTTTGTTATCTGTTTCTCTCCTATATTAACCTTGTTCATTTTATTCAGTTCCTCTCCCAGTTGCCACACCCAGTGAATCCACCAGTGCTGAGAGTTCTGATGAAGTGCGGCAAACCTCACCCCCCATCCCTGACCATTCCGATACGGACGCCTGTAGTGACGCGCCTCACTCCTGGCTGTGTGACGGCCGTTTACTGAGACTACACGAACCCAGGGCACCAGGAAACTTGAAAGCCTTTGAACTGCGATGGAAAAAGGGCGAGGTAAGCTAGTAGTAACCGATGCTATTGTTTTGCTCATTTCTCCTCTTCTCGTTGCCGGCATCACTATAGCCTGAAATAATAACCGTCAGTTCTCACAACCCCCTGCCGCCTGACATTTCAGAATACATCCTCACCTCCAGATATCAAGTCGCCAACTTACTGTTTGCGTGCTTAGTACACTTCGACATAGGGGTGGACCATTTTCTTTTCAAGGGGGAAGACGGGATGTGGGCATTTTTTTCTGCCAAATTTACCATTTGTCAGAAAAAAAAATGGTTGGGATCACCATTGAGTAATGGTAAGGTTTTTCTATAAAGAGTATATCTATGAAAAGAGATTACACTCTCCATTTACAATGTCGCGGGAGACTGGAAACTGGAGAAGTGACAAATGGTATTAAAGTTCGCGAATGAACTGTGGAGTGACTCTTGAGATACCCCGAAATTTCCTAAATCTCCGGAAATTTCGTGATTTATTTGATTTCCTAGCGAGACCGCCGGATTTTCTGAGCAAATGGTTTACCCGTTTGGCCCCAGTCTCGCTCAGTCTGTACGCACCTGGTCCAGAAACACTCAACCCGTTAACCCCAAATATCAAAGAACAAATTTTCCTATCTTGTTCCCATACTTTTCTTATGAAAGTACTGGGAAGAAGTTATTAAAATATCAAGAAAATTGTGGTGATCATATCCTTAATTCTCATGACCTCAGGGGTTGAATAAGTATTGACATTACAGGGAGAAATTTGATGCTGATCACTGTAAGGAGTTAAAGGGTTAAACACCTGTCAAATGATTAAAATATTGGCTTTGTCCTTAGCCTGTTCTTGTCAGTCACGTGGACAAATATCTAAACCTGGACATCTGGACACCAAAATCGTTTGGCCAGGAATTCGGTAAGTTTTCATTTCTTACGCTTTCAATCTGCTTAGTGTAAGGTTTGAGATGCACAGGGAATGGGGATACTGAAATAGTATCGACGAAAGAAAGAAAAAGTGGAGTAGTCTTATGTAGGTTTCGAAGTACAAGTCTAGCGCTTTGTGTGTTACGAAATAATACGCCACTTCAGTAGCTTTAATTTCAATGGTCATTCTTCGAGTAGCCTGTGAACAGGATCACAGGGTTGCCACGGTCAGCAAAAAGTAAGGGGGAAACATTTTTTTCACTGAGGTCAGGGGATTTTACGTCAAGTCACGGAACTTCTAAATCCTTACCCAAAGTCATTGAAAAGCCAGGGAATTTCATTTTTGGCTAGCCACTGAGTTTGGAAACGAGTTTCCTTGTTGGCAAAGGTGAGGTCGTTCCAAAACTTATCTTCAAAGGAACTGATTTCTGTGGCTTCATCGCTAGTTTTTATTGTCTAAGGATTTTTCATTGCTAGTCAGTGAAAATCAAGTGAATTTTCAAGAAGAATGGCTGCAATAATTTCCTACCAATTTCTCTAGAAAGCAAGGGAAGAACTTAGAAACATAAATCCGACTATTTCAAGTTGGAACCATTTCCATATTGGCCCGATCCTTAGCCAAAAACATTAAAATTAATCAGGAAAGTTTTTTTTTTTTATTTTTTTTTTTTTTGTAGGATCAGAAATTGCGGATGTGGTCAACTGCAGAAACGGGGTGGTAATTGAAAGATTCAAAGTTGGTGATTTCTGGGAAGGATTTGAGAGCATAAAAGGTTTGTTTGTCAGTATTTTATCAATCACACTGTTCACTAATGCAGTTATTGTTGTTGTTTAGAAAGAAAGATTTGCTTGTTGTTTATATTAACCAGTTATACTTTTTTTTAAATTAGATCGACCTTTGGATAACAATGGTGAGCCGATGCTGTTAAAACTTAAGGTAAGGTCTGCCCACCTGTAAATATTCTTCTTAAAAATCGAAAATTCCAAGTATCCTTTCAACAAGTGTCTGATCATCACACATTTTTTCAGGACTGGCCGCCAAAGGATGACTTCAGTGAAAAATTACCAACCAGGTAATTTTATAGCTTTTTATCTTATTATTGAGTTATTTTATTTTATTTTATTATATTTTATGATAATTTTAATAACTTTTGATAACATTAATTGTTTCAAATTAAGTTAAAAGACGTAACTGTGAGCTAACAGCTGTTGCAAACAAACCACAGAAACACAGTCAGAACTTTGTATTACACGTTATTTAGTAGTAACAGGGTTGCCATAGTCAGGGAATTTTGCATCCAGACAGAAATTCTAAATTCTTCCTCCAAAGTCAGTGAAAAGTCAGTGAATGTTATTTTTGTCTAACCACCAGGTTTTTAAAAGAGTTTTCTTGGCGGCAAATGTAATGTCGTTTTAAACAATATATTTATGAAGAAATTGCTTTCTGTGACTTCATTGCTGGCTGTATTGCCAAAGGATTTGTCTGGGTTGGTTAGTAAAAATTTGTTTGTCTAGTGACAACTGAAACATCTTTCCTTTTGAAAAGATTGTCGTTTGAAAAGCCTTATAAAATTGACATTGTGAAGTCTGAATCAATCTAGTCAACTTTCTAAGAATTTCTTCATCTTTTTCAGTCTTTCCAAACTTCTCTAGGTTAGGATGTTGTTTCTGATGGCCAAAGGTCTCACCACCGTAGTTTGTGTCAAACCCTGATATCACGGTCATTTAAAGATTTCGATCTATATTTTTGGTGCAGGTTTGAAGATTTGATGAACAATGTCCCGCTACCAGAGTACACAAGACGAGACGGTTCAAGAAATCTAGTGTCAAGGTAAACGGAGTCTCTTGTCTGATGACACATTGAATCTATACTTCAATCTATACTATACTCTGCTATCTATAGTCGAACCTGTATATAACGGCCACCCTCGGGACTTGAGTAACTGGCCGCTTAATACAGGTGGCCGCTTAATACAGAATCACTAAAAATACTCACTAGGCGTGGTCTAATGTCAATTTTAATGGCGTATCATACAAAAACACTTCATGCAAGGAAACAATAGGACAATGGACACTCTTTCAAGTGATCAATACTTTAAACAAAGTTCAGTGCCAACTTGTAACTGAACGGTATAATATACGTAACATTGTGTAAAAGTACTACACAAAAAATTGTCCTCTACTCTCCTACGGTATACAGTGCTCTATTTCTATGACTTACAGTTCACAACAAAATATCTCATTCCGTCATTTCATAGTTGTTACGCTCAATGTTCAATGTCACATGGCTGAAGAACAAGTTAATTAAAGAGGAATTTCTTGCTTAAGAGTGAAGCAAATTTTTTTTAGCGTTCGTGATATGGCACTGTACTTCAGCACATTGCCGACATCTAAAAAGTGTTAACTATATTAAACGGCCGAGTATCAGCTTACAGTAACTTTGTACATGTTATTTCTTTATAGTGGTGCTGGATCGCATTTTAAACACGATAAAATACCGCATAAAATAACATATGGCTTAGTTTCCATTCAAAGGTGTCCGCTAAATACAGGTAAAAATAACAAAGAAAGACAAACATAGGACTGCTACAGGGTGGCCGCGGCCGCTTAATAGAGGTGGCCGCCTAATACAGGTAACAAATACAGCGTTTGTATGAGCAAGCAATCGGGACTTTAAAATCTGGCCGCTTAATAGGGGGTGGCCGCTTAATACAGGGCCGTTATATACAGGTTCGACTGTATATTACTGTACTATCTAGACTTGAATCTATACTTCTCTATACTATTAGATAAATAAAGAAAATACTAAAATTGAAGCTCGGTAATGACATTGAGAAATATATAATATAAAGGTAACGTTAAATCTTTCTCATTTTCGTAGCCGCGCTTACAATTAACCATCTATTTATCACCACACGGGGCTCTTTCGTCGTTGTTGAGCCTGATCCGCGCGTGTGTCATGTCTGGTCAATGGCCCCGGCGCTTGCCGCGGGTCTCTTAGTACCTAGGCTCATGGGTTTGATTCCTACTAGGGGTGAACTGTTTAATTTGTCCCACGCGTGGGGCGCGAGTCACGCGCAACGGGAGAGGCTTGACTCGCGCTCCGCGCTCGCCTGAGAAACGCAAAAAACCCAAAATAAACGCCTGTTCTGCAGGCTACCTTAAGTGTACTTAGAGGGATCTTAAAAATGAAATTAGCACAATGAAGAAGTACTGATGTGGTATTTGTTTGTTTTTCCAAGGTTGCCAGATTTCTTTGTTAAACCGGATCTAGGACCAAAGATGTACAACGCCTACGGTAGGGTCCCTACATTCACGCCGTTTACTGTTTTTATGGAATGATTCTTTTACTCTGTTAAAAGTCTTAATAGTTTAATACCTCAATGCATATATCAACGGAAGTTTGTCAGGTTTATTAGTAAAGATAAATCCAAAGTGCTGTTACTAAACACCAGACTTTTGTATTCAACAATACTTAGAAAACATCGTGTCCTAAGATAGCTTTATGATTCTCTCCGCTGGAGAACAGTTGCAGGGAACATTTAGCTCTTTAGTAGTTGATGTTAAGGACAATGCCTACTTTTTTCCTGCGCGTACGTTTTGATAATTTCAAGATACTCGGGTTTCCTATGGGTGGTGCCTACTAATACAGGGATATTTTTACGCGGTTTAAAACTATGCGGAGAAAGCAGAACTTAGTAAGTCCTTTCGGTATCCAAAAAGAAAATTAGATAATAAAGCTTCAATTTGGAAAAATGCCATACATTGCTTTGTATTTTACTGTCTTTTAGAATAATTGTTGCTTCATTATCTCTAAAAATAATGCGTGGTTACCCCCCAATTTTGGTTTTGGATTTCAATAGTCCTTGCTAAGATCTGCTTTCCCCACATATCCAAAAACCACACAAAAATACTTCGTTATTAGTAGGCACCGTCCTTAGCCTGGCTTCGTTTTAAAGATCAGCTTTACAAAGTCTCAATTTAAATGAACCGTATTTGCATAAAACATCTTACAGACCATAAACATCTTTTAAAATCCCTCTCAAAGTTGACAGTTGTTTTTAACTCACGTTGTTTTGCTGGTAGGTTCTGCGGCGCGTCCAAAGGAAGGCACAACGAACCTTCACCTTGATATGTCAGATGCGGTCAACGTCATGGTTAGTTTTATGCTACAAGGATTTCCTCCAGTGTTCTGTCTTTATTTCTTGTATTGTCCCTTTCGTTTTTTAGGGTACTCGCAAGAATCGGAATCGTCCTTAGGCAGGCCATACTGAATGCACTAAGGAAGCAAATGATGGATCAGAGAATTTACTCTGCCCTTGACATTCACGTTGCCGCAATTCCCACCATTATAACCCACGACTTGCTCCCATCTGGACTTGTAGCTCAGTCGGTAGAGCAACGGACGATCAAATCCGAAGGTCGTGGGTTTGATTCCCACCGAAGTCAAAGATTGTTTTCTTTGCCTCGTGGCGATCTCCCATTTCCTTTCTATGGCCAACGCTGAGTAGGAAATTCATTGGTTGTGGGTTCCCTTTAGCACGTTATGTACACTGCAGAGTTAATTCTCATTTAGATCAATTCCATTTGTCGACAACTGTTTTGTAGACTATGAGCAGTCCCTTAGTTTTCTTAAGGATAGTAAAGCGAGCGAACCACGAGAGCGCGCGCGAAAACTGTCTCGTATCGCGCGTTGTCTCGCGCGCTCGAGAGGTTCGCCCTGAGAAAAATAAGTGACTGCTTGTAGTCCAACTGTTTTGCTGTCGATCATAAAAAGTTGTCGATAACACAATGTCCAGTGTGTGAACCAAGTTATCGAAAACAAACTGAAAGAACAATTAGTTATCGACAACAAATCAGTTTTCCTGGCTTTTCAAAAAGGAAAACTACTTTTGCTGTCGATAACAAACACGGCAATTTTGTAGTTCATTACTCGTTTTGCGCCATATCAGTGTTAAACATTCGCAGGAGCGCTAGTTACCAAACGCACGCACTCTAAAGCAAATTTATCGATCATTTTGGCCTTTGGTCTGAGGAAAATCTCTATCCAGTACTAATAGGTGTCGAGAACTTTTTCTCTAGCCAGTCGGTGAAATCAAAAAGTTGTAACAAAAGTTTTAGGATCATGATCTAAATAGTCTTGAACTCGAATTTAGTACATAAAAGGTCCCAGTGCTGTGATACTGTTTCATGACGCAGTTGAAAGGAAGTGAGCCCTTTTAGTTTCAACTATTTTTCGCCAAAGTTAGACTGATATCCACTATGAAAAGGGCTCCATCTCAATAAGCTTCGAGGTGTTTGGAAATCGGATGAAACACTCATTCCATTGTTTGATATACCTTCTCAAACCATAGATAATTGTTGGAAAAGTTCAAAGCACACCTTCACCAAATTTTGTGAAAATTGAGATCACATTTCCAAACCTTTTTTTACAGTAGTGCTTTCCTTTGTTTTCTCTGAGTTTGAGAAGTAACGATCATCAGGCATGTCCAGTCAATAAAAGGCGTTTTTTTTTTTTCGTGGTTAGGTTTACGTGGGTGTTCCCAGAGACCACGGAGCTGGAGAGAAGGAAAGAGACGGTAAGATTTGTTGTTGTTGTTGTTTTTGGAGTTTTCTCCGCCTATTCTCAATTCTCTTCTCCAAATCCATTTGAAAAGAAAAACAGAGATAATCCGTGGTAATTTTTCCTTGTTTTCAGACGCCATAAAGGCAGTGGACGAGGCTTGCGATGAGTCACAAAGACTACGGGTCCGGAAAGAAACGGCCAGAATAGTAAGAACTAAGCTTTTTTTGTTATTAACGTGTGTTCTACGTACGTACCCAGTACCTACCTACCTACCTGCATCAGTACTGTAGCTCGTCAACAAGTGTCCTTTGCTTAGTCTAGAATATCATCTAGCCCATTAGCTTTACTGAGCTGACGTTTGTTGTACAGTGGTGTTATCCTCAAGCTGTAGCAATTATTCAGCAGTAATCGGTCCCGTGTGTGGAGGGCCGAGGGTATTAGATAAAGATAAATCGTTTATTTAAAAAACCACAACTTGCAGCTATAAGCTGATTTCTTTGTGTTATATACAGCATGTTTAAAATTTCAAACTATAAAAATCCTAACTACACTAGTATTAATTTCCTATTTACAATAGTTGTTTAATTGCAAAGTGCATTAAGAAAGTGTCTCTAAACCTCTTTGTTTTCACATTCGGGATTGAAAACATACGCCTAGTCCTAAAATTATATCTCCCACTGTCATTGTGCGCGGGCACCAGGCTAGCTAGTTTATGCTCGTCACTCTCCACTATTTGTTTAAACAGACTGCTACATCAGTAATTCCTCACGTCTATGGAAGAGTGTTTTCAAACCCACCTCTTCCAGGGCCTTGCTATACGAAACCTTTGGGAATAGGATCCTTAGTAACTGTGCGCCTCCTTTACTTTTGTTTTACTTGTCCTCGCCCCGGGTCAATTATGGCTACTTTGCTGGCTAGTTGAATGTGAGTGTGAAGTCATGTTCAACCAATCATTTGGGTAGAGCTGTGGTCGGTCCCGGCTTAGGTCTGTTGATGGACGTGTAATCCTCATGATGGGTTCCCTGTTGTCTGATGAAGTGCTTAGTATCGTGTTTGTGTTTCTTTCCAGGGAGCCCTGTGGCACATTTATGCAGCGGAAGATTCTGACAAGATCAGAGATTGTCTTCGTGTGGTAGGTTACAATCCTTGACTCTATAAGCGCGTGTGTCAAAGCCGACCAGCTCGCTACTTACAAAGAGTGGATGACTTAAATCCGGACCACCGGATCACAAGTCCTGTTCTGTAATTTTTAGCGACTTAATTATAATTAATTAATTATTAATTATCTGGTGGGAAGTTACCCTCGGCTATAGTGAGGAGCCACAGTGAATGCCAGTTCAACCCTGTTTGATCCTTCTTGATTGGCAATTGGGCAACCATTACATGAAATAATTCCACATCTCTCCGAACGTCTTACTACAGTCAGTCGTTTCCACTTGGATGACACCTCGCTACTACAGACCACAGCCGGCAAGATGATTTAAGCCCGTAAGATGATTCTAAAATTATGAGCCCCCATTTTGATTTTACTCTTTCATTTCAGATAACCAAGGAGCGCAAGATGAAACATTCGCAGCACCACGACCCAATACACGATCAGGTAAAAACAACTTTGGTGGAAATTAAAACAAAGGATGTGTCCGCAACCAAAAAATGAGCTCCTCAGCGAGAAGTAGATCGAAGGGCGATGCATTCTCTTGAAATCTCCTTTTTCAACCTTTTCAGTTGGAGCATGCCCGAGGCCCCTCCCCTAAGGACTGACACAGAGTTACAGCCCCTCTCCCCTCATATAAAATCTTCGCTTCGTCTACCCACTTCATTTCCTCTCTCCGCATCACCCAGCGCCCCGTTGGAAATTAACAGAATAGAGAAATTTAGCATCACATTTACGGCAAATTAAAATCTAATGCCGTTCGACGTTTTGTTGATACTACCATCATTATCAAGTTAAAGTGACTGTTACGTTGCCTTGATAATGTTCAACGAAACGTCGGACAACATATCTTTTAATTTTTCTTCAGAAGTTTTCAGTAAACCTCTATTTGCCAGTTCTTTTATTTTCCATATGATCTGAACGAAATACTTTCTGTTTGTTTGTAGTGCTTTTATTTGGATCATGACATCAGGCAGAGACTAAAGAAGGACTATGGAGTAGAGGGTTGGGCCATCTGCCAGTGCTTAGGTGACGCCGTGTTCATTCCAGCTGGCGCCCCTCATCAGGTACCTTAGCATTTATGAGCCTTAGAGAGCCTCCTCTCTTTGCGCGCTCGTGTTGGTAAATACAAGTTGCTCTGTGTGAATGTCGCGATAACAGTTTCTAAAAAGTGTTTGAGATAAAGAGAACTGTCTTTTCTTTTCATCTGAGCTGAAAGATTTCTCTTTTCAAGTAAATTTAGGACGACATTTCTGGAAACGTTCGCTGACACTTAAGAGCGACTTTGTACTCCAGTAACTCCAATCACCTCTAAGGAGGGATTTCTTGTCATCATTGCATGTATTCCGGGCCCCTTACGTTTGTCGATACGACCTAGCTTAAGTATGTAGACATTGTTATGTTCTTGCTCGAAGTTCAGACACTGATTCTGCAACTTGTTCTTTCAGGTTCGCAATCTGTACAGCTGCGTCAAGGTGGCTGAAGACTTCGTGTCTCCTGAGGTAGGATGCTTACAAAAAATGTTTAAAAATTGTTGCCGTTGTCGTTGTTGATTTGGTCATGTTTGTCGAAGAAGTGTAGTTGTTGCTGTTGTGTTTGCGTTTGTTGTTGATTTCTGAGGTCTTCTCTGTTGGTCATGTTGTCAAACAATTGTTGTTTCCTTTCAACCAATCAAACCGCGCCCACTCTTCACGTGACTTTACGTCAACTATTCAAAATGGCGTCGACTAACGAAGAACGCCAATCGACTTTTGATTTTATCGACGAAATTTACAATAACCCTGTGTGAAGGCACTTGAAGCGACAGGATCGTCAGAACCTGACCGTATATTCAAATGTGTTCTTTCCTGTTCTTTACCAGCGTATCGATCACTGTTTTCGGATGACTCAGGAGTTTCGTCACTTATCGGACAAACACACAAATCACGAGGACAAACTTCAGGTAATGACGGTAATTCTTGTCTTATTTTTCTTTTATTTTTTTGTTGTTTTATTAGTTTAGTTCAGTTTAGTTTTAAGTTGGCTCAAATGTAGAGCTTTGCATCTCAAAACAAAACCACACACATAACTTGGGACAGTATCGTTTGAAAACACCCCGACCGCTTGACTGTAGAATTAAAGTTCAAACCTCTGTGTTGCTTTTTAGGTGAAGAACATTATCTACCATGCGGTGAAGGATGCGCTGACCTCACTCAAACATTACGAACAGGAAGAAAACCTAACCAATCCACAGTAGCACAAAAACAGGAATAGCCTAAAGTTAATGAAATGTCTTTGTATGTAGTAGATTGTCCATATTCGATAGCGGATCTTCGCGAGTTTTTACAAGGTTCCGATTATTATCCAATCAGATATAAGCTTCTTCAGTGAGATAACGTTCCTCTGTTACTAAGCAACGCGTTTAACCAATATTCACAGGCTCAATTTCAAGAAATCGATTCGTGTGTTCTTTTGTAAGAAAAGTCAATGATATAGAAACAGTTTTGTAAAGAATATTTCATCATTCGTTGACATTGTAAGTGAATATATCCACTAATCTAAGTCCATCCAGTTTCCAATGGAGTGCAGTATCATTTGAGGCCCTTTTCACACGTATGTGTTTTCTATTAGAAATTTTTTACATGGTAAGCCGCCTTTCGTTCACTTTGTAACGAATGAACATGCACCGAAAACCGAGATTGATAATAACTACGACCAGAGCGGATATTTGAGTTAAAGCGGAGCGCATTGTTCACATTTGGACGGTAACAACGAACAAAAGTGGACCAGTTTGTCGTTCCGTCTTCCCATGAACGGTAAAAAACGATCGCAAAATAGAGTTTTCGATTGTTTTCAATCGTTTAAGGGTGTGTGGTATAAACCAACGGAATAGAAATGCATCGAAGTGGACGGAAAACTCTTTGAAATGGCGTTTCAAAAGTTTCTTACTTCAAGTTAAACTAACAAAAGCGAAGTACGTTTTTACAATAACTGGCTCGTAGCTATTGTCTATAAGAGTACAGACAATAAAAATGACGTCAGATGTAACGCGCGCGCTTTCTCAACGAAAAAAATAGCCAATTCCGCTCGTACTTTTTCCATGTTATTGTAAAAAACAAATCGACGGCAGTTTTCTATGGTCTATACTCTTATAGACCATAAAATGACGCCATAAAATGTCCAAAACTTGGCAGTGAAACCACTCGCCTGCGGCTCGTGGTTCCACTTGAGTTTTGAACATTTTTGACGTCATTTTATGGTCTATAAGAGTATAGACCATAGAAAACTGCCGTCGATTTGTTAAGTGGTCGGGCAATAGTTTGATTTGATAAAACGGTTTGAATTCACGCCTGTTGTTGATACCGTCGAAAGTTTGTTTTTCCAAAAGTTAGAAGTAATTGTTATATAGGAATTTTGACTACTTCTATTGTACATGTACAGAAAACATAAGAGAAAAAAGGTTAAGTTAGAGACGAGTTTTGACATATTAGTATTGACGTAGAACTGATCAGCCAACACTGGTGTCTGTATTATCAGTGAATTTGTTCGTTTGTTTTCTTGTCGTCTGCCCGCATACAATTTACAAGAGTCCCCTTTTCATTTCTGAGATGCAGACCGGCGCAGACAAGAGTTTGCCTTGACTCGTAACTCATCGATCGTGAACAAGATAACCTCTTTACGAAAGTAGTTTCTCACAATGTATTTGAAGCGCATAGCTGTTCAAAGTATCTGCTGACTTTAATCTGAGCCCACAGTTGAAATGCGCATGGTTTTTTTTTTCTACCGCTGGTGAATATTAAGGCCACAGGCATGCTGATTTGCTGAGCGAATGAAACGAAAAGGGGACTCTGGAAGACGAAAACTGGCTGAAGTAGTTAAACGTACAAGAAATTGATTCTTTCATGAAAAACCGCTTAAAATTTACCGTAATGTTGGTCTCGCGAGCATTTGATGTGATTACTATTTTATGTATATTTATAGGCATTTTATTCCAGGAAACTAGTTTTGAATTTGTTTTACTATGTAAGAGGTGATGAGTACATGAGACGGTACGAGTAAGACAGCGTATCAAGTGAATATATGAAAACTGCGGCTGGTTTCATTAACATTAACGCAAAAGAAGAAAGAAATGGGAAAAAAACAGTTTATCAAGAATCATATTATTAACTCTTATAACTGAATTCAAAATTTGCAGTAATCCTGAATTTGGCTAAACCCTGTTTCAGACAGCCGAGCCGTGACTGGTTTTAAAACATCGTGGGGTGGAACCTCTTTACCCCGCTGGGGTGTTGCGCAAATCATGATTTTACTGAACCGGAACGCTTTGCTTGTCTGGATAAATCACACCATTTTTCTGGTGTTTTTGGGAACCGGTTTTGGCTGAAAAGAAACCAGGGTTATTATCATACTCGTACAGTCGTCTCAGTTGTAGTCAGCCAAGCGAAAAGCTAAGTGCGGTTTCAAATTCAACCCTTCCACTGAAATTCGGTGAAGGTTATTTGGATGTAACTGTAACAGATACAGAGTAGTTATTCGATTTACGAGAATTTTTTTTAACTTTTCAAGTATTTATTCTGTAGTCAAAATATACATTGAAAATGGCGGCGATGAAATTTTTGCCCTCCGAACACTTGATTGGCAAAAAGGCTCGCCATGTCTCTATTTTGTCGCGGAAGGTTTTATAAAGATGTTGGTTGGGTGTACATAGCATGTGTAACTTTGCGCTGGTTTGTATATTTTCAGCTTGCTTTTCCGACGTATAGCATGTATTCTGCAGATATTTGGCGTACATTTTTCGGCTGCTCGATAATAAATGTATTTTTGTACGGACAGACCGTGAATGTGTTGTCATTGTAGCAATACAGGCCATCATGCACAGTGGCCTTAGTGCTGGGTTACCCTGCCTCGTCCCTGGCACCTTCGCGCGCGTTTTGTGGAAAGACTGGCGAAATAGGGGCGCAAAGCTTCATGGGAAAGACACGACCACGCGCTCCACGTTTCACTAAAGAGAGACTGCTGGCGACGAGGGGGGTGGGGGGTACTAAGGTGTGCCCCCTTAGTGTGCCGGAAAAAAGTTTATTCGGGGAGGCGCGGCTCCTCTTACCCTTTTAGCAACGTTTTATGCATGAAACGTGTGTCCCTTTCGTATACCCTTGAGGTAAGCCAAAGTCTTAATTTCTTCTGCCAGCAAACTTAATCGATTGTTCCCCCAGCTAGCACTACCATTTCGCATACTACGAGGGTAAAAAAAAGAAAAGGCGCCCCTTTCGGACAGAGCCTCCGGGTATTTAACCCCGCCCCCGTATAATACCTGCCCGGGGTACCACTCGAATTGAAGGGGGTTGATTTGATGTTTGTTATCAGTATTACTGCAGCCCATGCACATGTGGATTTAACAGTGGGAAAAAGAGGATTCAATGAAGGGGACAAAACGTTTTTTTGGTCCTGTTAAATGTAAATTAAAGCGCTGTTCGGACAATGTTTTTGGTAGTGACCCAAATTTCTGCAAGGCTGTTGTAGTGCCTAAAAGCTGTAGAATTAAGTGCTTTATCATCATTCAAGTTAAAGTTTGGGGTTAATTATTTGCCTCAAAAGAGTGACATTATCAAGAACGGCTCTCCCACGCACAAAGTCTGCAATAAGCATGGACTCAAAACAATTTGTGCTTAAGAAGCCGAGGACGCTGCACAGATTTATTGTCTTTAACAGGGTTAGGATTTAAAGGGCCAAGCCGTAACCTCCACATGTAGACCTATGTAAGCTCTTGAGTGTCAGCTATGGTCCTGTCACTACCGTGACAACCGCAGCATACAAATGAATGAAAATTCATCCGTGTGTCCTATATCACTCTCCTAAAGGTGGGTTTGTCAGTGAGGGATATAAGTCTTCCCTCCGGCTGTCTCTGCTCCCACCCTTAGCCGTCTCCTCTGCAAAGGGCTTCTTCAGAGAAACGGAGAGAGAAAGAACGGGAGAAGGGGAGAGAAAGATTGGAAACGGAGAGAAAAGACGGAAAGAGAGAAAAAATGACCTACATCAAGGCGTGCGGAATCACTTATAAAGATGTTTCAAAAACGTTTTTGAGCTTTAAGAGTTGGGTTGATTAAGAGATGAGAAAAGAAAAATTTTTCAGCCTGTTGGAATCTTGTATAAGCGGATTCGGATTAAAAAATTCTTTCACTTCAGAGAAACAGGTTTGCGGCTTTTCGTTTCGTTTGAGCTGCGTTTCTGACTCGACCGTGACACTCAGCATGAAGTTTACCACTGATTCCTGTTTTCTTTTTCTTTTTCCTCTTTCACAAGTTAAGCCTACCGGCCTTTCACAGCCACCCACGCAAGAGTAAAGGTCCTAGCCCACATCACTCATCCCTATATGACGGTCGATTTTATGAATATTATGTTCAAAGTTACCGTTTGTTTTGGCAAACAAACAGATAAGAAAGTTAATAGCGTTCCCGGTGTTGAATAAGGGAAGCATTTATCGGCGTTTTCGACCATCTTTTGATTAAAATCCGATTTCCGTCTGGCCAAAAACGTTCAGGATTTCCAAATTAGGTTCGAATTTCCTGAGTTTCTACGAGAGCCGGTCTACACAACTTCCTGAGAGCGCGAAGTGAAACTCTTTCGAGGAAATAAATCATTCGAAATTTTCTCTTTGAGTTAAAGGCTGTTTTCAGCTGCATGCAGAATACACGTTTTGCCAAGGCTAATTATTTTTTAAATGGTCCTATTACTAAACTAAAATCCCATTTCCCTTTATGTCTGGCTTTTGATAGTCGCATCATGATAAGGACATCTTGGATCACAAAAGGACCGCAAATCTTCACAGGCTTAATCAATCTGAATAATCCGAATAGTAGCGATTACCCACACATCAAAACACCGGAGAGGTCCGTACAGTGTAAAGCAGTCGTATATTCGTTTCGTTGGTGTGGCACTCTGAAGGATTGATAATGGATAAATATAAAAGTATGGCTATGATGACTCCAGAGACGCAAATCGCTGGAAGAGCGAAAGCGGTTCCACGAGACTCCTCGTTCAAATAGCGCGCGTTCGTGAACAAGTACCGCCAGTACGGACTGTGGTTTTGCAGTCTAGAGAAGGCAAATCCCTAAAATAAATGGAATTAAATAAATGGATGTTAACACAGCTGATTTTTTGCCATACAAGAAACAAAAAAATTACAGCCACACTGGAAAGTAGAAAATAATTTCACCCACAGAAGTAGAGCCCATCGTGCACAGCCCAGCTCATATGAAAAGAGAAACCCCTTGAAGAATATCATAAACAGTGCCCCGAGAAACTCCGGAAATTGCTCCTTAATAGTGTTCATCTGAATGGCCACACTTCAGTGCATCACCAGACTTTAAACCTGCAACCAACCACCTTACAAAACTCGACGACGAAAAGTTTGAAGTTTGCCAATCTGTGTACGCGATGATGTCCATCAGGCCTAGCATTTTAATCTATTTATTCATTCCTAACTCTACTGAAAGGAAAGAAGCTCAAACCGGAATTATGCCAGCTGCATTGATAATACCAGTTTACAAAGCTATTTATTTGCACAATTCTAAGCGGATAACAGTTCCACGGGATTAATTTTTTAAGTGTTACTGTTTAATGTTACCTCCACTCCATGTCATGCTTTGTATTCTTCAGGTTTTTAAAAAGCGTACTGTACCTTGTAAGTGTTTTCAAGTGACTTTCTAATTTCTTCAATTTTACCTTTAAAGCTGAGCTATTTTCTTTACTGATTTACCATTTGTTTTGTTAATACACTGCTACTAATTAACGTTTCTTTAAAGCATACAAAAAGCTGTTTAGTAAGACATCATTCCAAAGTATAAAAGTTGCACACAGGCGTTTATTGACTCTCTGATATTTACAAATAAATATACAGTTGCAAAGGAGTAGTCAAATTTACACCTCTATACAAAACGAAAATATTTCTTTTTCTTAACTAAAAATTCCTTTCAAGCAAGACTAATATTTTACCACCTAAAAATGTTCCAGAAGCCAGGCATTTTACCCCCTACAATGGATTAATTGCTTCTTGCTTATTAACATTGGCTACTGAAACCCTCCGGGAGGGGGTGGGTGTTTTCTTGTTTGGCCATTACGGGGGCGTGCAGATTAGTTGCGGTCAAACGTAAAATATAAGAAGAGTTCGTTGAGGTCTCAAACTGATAAGCTTTTTTTGAGTCTGTGAGTTTATTAAATCACTCTATGGTATACTTAAAAAGTTTCAGAAACCAATAAGTTAATAAGTTAGTTTTCCATAAGTCACACATTTAACCAGAAAACAAAGGCGCAATGCCGACCAGGCCCCAGTTGTTCAAAGAGTGGATAACTTTATCCACTGGATAAGTCACTATCCAGCGGAGCAAATGTGCTCCAACTAACGCCTTTGGCAAGTTTTCCACACAATCCCATACTTAAATTTGGCATCTGCTTTTACACTATCCACAAATTATAGGGCTACTAGGAAAATCTTGCACACAGTTCGTCTGCCGGATAGCGACCTATCCAGTGGATGAGACTATCCGCTCTTTGATCAACTGGGGCCAGTCTTAAAGACTTGAAACATTTTTTTGTAAATTGTGAAATGATTTAGTTAACTCATAGCCTCACAAAAAAACTTATAGTCTTTGAGCTCTCATTTCTAAAAACCTTATCTTTAATGTACTTTTCTTATTTTTAATGTTTGAGTGCAGTCAACAAAGGGTATGATTTTCAGACTTTTTGTGCTCAGCAGGGGATTGATTTCAATTCTTTTTATCTTAAACCTTTTGGAATTCAAGTTAATCATAATTGAATGTCCTCAAATAGGTAGAACTTCAGAACAATTTTTAAACCAATATTAAATTATGTCAACATCAGCCCCAGCATTGGCACAAGGCAAATACAAGCTAAAACTGCTGCTGATAGAATGAATTTGTACTTTTGTACCACCTGTGACTCTATTAAACAGGGTTAAAAATTGAGGCATTTTGTTTCAAATTGCATAGGGAAATCAAGATTGTTGTCTCAAACAGGGACACGCCACACCTCCTACCCAAGGTTTAGTACTGTCACCCCTTCACCCCTGGAAATCCTTAACAGGCAACGCTACCTATCCCCTGGTGTCAGATCCTACTCACGTTATGCTGTCCACTACTAATACAGACAATTTGACAGAGCTTCTACATTTGACATACAGTCAATACAAACTTTTCCTCAAATTACACATTGGTTTACTTTACAGTTATTTTTTTATATAATTCTGGCACCTCTTTGCAACTGTCTACATTGCTTCACAAATATAACAACAGCTTTCTCGTCCACATGCTTACTGAATGTCACATATGGTTGAACCCTAGCAACCTGAGCCATCAGGGATTAATTGACTGCAGTGAAAGAGAAACCACTTTCAATTTCGAGTTAGTAAGGAGCTACAGTTAACTGGAGTTGGAGTAGTCAAGATTCTTCTGTTATATATGCACACATGAAGATATCAGCTCAATTCTGTTTTGCAGACTAACAGAGCAACCTACTGTTTAAATACATTAAAATTACATGTACAGAAGAAAAAATTGAAATTGCCATAATCTATACAGGTATTAAGGTGGCTAAAAAGACGACGCCCATGAATAATGTCAATGTTATGAATGGTGTGAGAATTTTCCACACTGGCCACAATGCATATGTTGAGCTGCAAATAAAAAAGGAAAATATTGTTGGTATCACCCATAACAAACAGTTTCAAGACACTCAAAACTGAGTTCTTTTATTTGCAAGGATTGCACTTAGCCATTTTCGTGATTATGAGGAGAATGATGGGTATACCAAAAAACTATTGGTTTAGGTTATTTCTCTTCAATTTTTAAAAGACTTTTTGAGTTTGTTGTTGGTTCTCGTCCTTGCTCCAAGAGGTTTTTCTCTGGGTTCTCCGGTTTTCCCCTCTCCTCAAACACCAACATTTCCAAACTCCAGTTCAATTATGGACGGTGCCTACTAATACCGAAGTATTTTTGTGCGGTTTATGACTATGCGGGAAAAGCAGATCTTAGCAAGGGCTATTGGAATCCAAAAAGAAAATTGGGGGTAACCATGCATTTTTCAGAGAAAACTAAGCAATAATATCTCTAAAAAGCGCCAAAATATAAAGCAATGTATGGGATTTTTTTCCTAAATTGAAGCTTAATTATCTCTGAAAAATGCATGGTTACCCCCAATTTTCTCTTGAGATACCAAAAGCATTTGTTAAGTTCTGCTTTCTCAGTATATTTTTAAACCGCGCAAAAATATTCCTGTACTAGTAGGCACCACCCATAGGAAACCCGAGTATCTCGAGATGTGCAGAACGTATGCGCAGTAACAATAGTAGGCACCGTCCTTAAGTGAGTGCCACATGTTTGTCAGTGATAACAGACAGTTAAGTGTCATCCACATTAAACAAAGTTGATTGATTGATGGATTGATTTTATTGTAGTAGCCCTCGAGGAAGAAAAAGCATATCACCTTCTATTTTAGTCCCATTATCCCATGCCAGTTGCATGTGAACCCCTGTCTTGATCCAACTTTGGGATGGTGTGAAATGACCAGAGTTCCCATTTGCTGACAAAGAATTCAATGCTTTCCCACTTCACATTACAGTTATTTCATCATTTTTCCACTGATAAAACTTCTACCGTACTGGATCCTGCCTTGATTTTGTACCCCTTTCAACATTCCACCAAACCTTTTCTTGTTTATGTTTACAACAACAACACTTTATTTATAAATTCAGTTTACTTTTTTCATTTCCTCACCAGTAAACCTGCTTCTTCATTTGTTCATTCCCAATTTCCAGGGTCGTGATGTGAATTCTCAAAAACACTTTTTGACAAATTAATATAGAGAAGAAAGTGTCCAAGAAAAGAAAATGATGTCCTTACCAAATCATCCCAGCGATGAATGATGCAGTTGCAATGGGTATAACATAAGGAGAATGCTTCTCCCAGTCAGTGATCTTCTTATAGTAGCTCAACCAGAGAACACAGTAACATCCAATACACAAGTTTATTGCTATGAGAGCACCTCCAACATACAACCATGTTCTGTGAAAAAAAAAAATATATAGGTACACAGTCAGCACCAAAGAAAGAAAGCAAGCAAGTGAGTACATAAGCTCATACATCATGTACGTTCTGGAAAATCAGGTTAAAATTCAAAAACTATTTGAATCCCATGGATGATCTGTTTATATACCACCTTTTCTATCTCTAAACTAACTCTAAACTCACCTATGTATCCTTGGATCAAACCTCACTGCGATGTAAAAGTCTGTGTAATAGAACACAGCTATCGCCGCTACCATCCAAAACACAGAATGAGGATTTATACGGGAAGTGTTTCTCGGGTCATTCTCCTTAAGGATCCTTTCTCCCTCTGCTTTTATCCTCTCTAAAAGCGGAAAAGAACAGGAAGACGTCTTCCATCATACGCACCCGATATCGATGTAAGCTTTAGGGCTGGAAGGGCAAAAAAAAACATGATGATAAATATCTCTACATATTGACTAAGAATAAGTTGAGGTTTCTTACGGTCCAAAGTACGATCATATTGTCCTTCTCTGTAGCGAATAAAAGCAGAAGTAAGGTCGTCGTGTAGGTTCGTGCGGGACGCCATTTTGACCAAGCACAACACTACCGACTCTCTCCCCCATAGCAGTGTTTTGTTCGTATAGCTGACTGCAATTTACAGTGGGCTCGTGAAACAAACATGGTCAGTATCAGTGCGCCCTATCATCCATTTACAGGAAGTTCGAGAGCAGAGGACGTGACGTGGGAGGAAAAAAAAACAGGGTGGAAAACCAGGATGCAATAAGGTTGTACAAATGACGATACACCCTAGTCACATCTATGAGGAAGACATTTAATCATTTTGAAACTAACAAACGGGGATGAATTTACTGAGGATCTTTTTGCTGGCCCTTGTTGATCACCTGAGCTTGTTTCAAACGACAGGTACGGAACACACGCACAGTATTTGTCTGTTTATTTCTCGTCTTCATTTGTTGGTTTTACTTTAGTTTCCTTTAGACAGTTTTCGAGTATTTGGAAATTTCAATTTTTTTGTCAGTAATACTCTTAGAGAATCTTAGTATCTTGCGATTTATTTTTGCGATTTTCCCGTACAGAATCTAAATTTGTAGACGGCAGTAATTTCGAGCAGGATTTACGGAGCTATGAAATTGTCGCACCTCAAATGCAAACTCAAGGCCGATGGAGGAGGGACATTTCGACGCAATCCAATTCGGTGAGTGAGCCAATATCAAATCTGCGACTGTACGATTTTACGGCTCTCTTCTTTGATATTTTAAAAATTCAGCTAGCCGCTTGTGTTTCGTTTCTATTTGTTGACTTCCTAGCTTTGAGAACCCTGCTGAGAGACAATCGATCGAAGCTTGGCGCGCTCACGTACCCCAATTGAAATTTAAACTCATTTAAATTCAGCCATTTCAAGTCAGACTGTAATTTTCTTTCAGGGTGATCATGTCGGAAGAGCGGTCTTCTACTTGAAGGGATTCGGCAAGGATTTTCTTTTAGATGTCTCCCAGAACCGGTAAGCCTTTGTCGCGAGCCAAGATGGTAAAACAAGCTTTCCGTGAGATATGCAACAGGGCTCTTCAATTATCGGTTTTTTTTCTTCATTACTTTTTTCCTGCATCTACAGTGTGTTGCTGTCTGCCAATTATATTTCAAGATCTTTTGATGCAGATGGTGGTGAAGTTATTCGAAAGCATGAGGTTTGTTTCATTGTTTTTTGACATCAGAGTAATTTATGCTATCCAGGGAAAGCGAGCCTGTGTTTACTCAACTGAAATGCAAAATCTTCTTATAAACACTGCGTGACATGTGTTGCTGCCATTTTAATTTGTTTATATTTAATTATTCGTAATCCAGAGGATTTTCCCCTAGTTTTGTCGCGGTTTTTTATATTGCTCTTCGATGAATGCAGTGAAAGAGTTCTTATTGCACGTAAGCGCGTTGAAACCACAATAAAAAATTGAATGGATTTCCGTTTTGGAATCTAATCGGCCGATGACAGCTTTGCAATTCGAGAATGTCTATTCATGGGAAGGATCTTGTTCCTTCCTTACGAAACTTGAGCCTGTTGTTTCTTTCTGGATGTGAACAAGAGGTATCTCTTTATGTACATGTACATGTTTGCTATACTGAAGAATGTTTACTTCTGGAATATTTAATGGTTAATACCCGTTGTCGACTCCGCTGACATTTTATCTATTATCCTGATCTTTATTCCATTGTTACATTTCCAAAAATGGAATTCATGACCAACCTTATGCATATGAGGTCATGTACAAAATAAAGTGTCAACTGACACCTTTACAAAAATAGCCAGCTGCGGCAGGCACTGCACGAATAAAATATATAACACAAAGCTTGCGAGTTCAAATTTGGCACAACCATGTCCTAGCCAACCATCTTAGAGTTCCTTAGTGTCTGTATTATAAATATAGGTGTACCCTGTATTTAATATGTAATTATTTTATATACACTACTTGACTATAATAAATAAATTAAGGGCATGTGGCCCACCTCCCAGGTATTGGGTGCATAGTGGGGTAACATTTAATCCTTGGACTATTATTTTAATGTTATGTAGGGGCTCTCTGGAATTAATTATTAGGATTGCCCTTTTATTTATATATTTATTTATGTACCGGTATTTCATTTTTTTATTATTATTTTTTTTTAAGGGGGGGGGGGGGTGGGGGGGGTGATACTTGGCATTTGCAGGTGGTCAATTTCAAGCAGCATCATGGTCCCCATCCTTAGCCACTTTTATATTTGGTAGAATTTTAGGTTGCAATGCAGGCATTTTCTGGCGGCACGCGGAAGTCAGAGTCTCAGTTAGTCGTAAAGTCATAGCTGCCACGTTGGATTTTTAAAATTTTAAGGAGTTGGGGAAAGGTGGGGGAGGGGGGGAGAGAGAGAGAGAGAGAAAATTCCTTATTTTTCAGCCCTTCCCTTCCCTCCCACTCCTTTTTCTTTGGCCCTAATGCTCACCCCATTGGTCACACTTTTTACTCTCCCCAATTGATCTTCCTCTGCTTTTAACATCCTATATGGCGACTATTACGCTGGACCAAAATAATATGCCTGCAAGGCAGGTGGTTTAAAAGTCAATCCACTTTACAGATATCTCACTATCACAAACCCTATCTTTCATTGCATACAGGATCTTACTAGGATCGTACAGAACTGTAACAATGCAGAATGGCAGTGCTATGAAGCAACCCCTGCCAGATTATGTTACCAATAGAAAGTTGACTGTCCTCCATGATCACAAATATAATTAACTACAGAGCAACCTTGATTTTATGATATGGCAAGAGGACAGCAAAATCATGTCATTGAATCAGGATATTGTTGTAAACGAACTCTTGATTTATAAATAACTTTTGCCAGGACACAGAATGTTGATTGTTAAATTGGGAATATTGCTAGAGTTAAAATCATAGAATTGGGGTTCCACTGTACCGGTAATACACAAATTCTAGATTTTGATTAACCCGCAGATGTGAAAGATTAATGGACTCAAAGTTTGTTAAACTAAATAATTCAAAATATATGTAAGTTGGAGAATGTGTAGGAAGTATCATTATTTTATTCCTCGCGAAGCGAGAGCTGAAGGCCCAAGCGTAGCGAGGTTAATAAATTTGTCGGGCCGATCCTGCCCGAGCGGAGCCAAGCCGCGTGAATTCAAGCGAAAAATATATTTATATATATGTATGTTTATATATTTCGTTGAAGGTGTCCGCACTGTTGCCTAGCAACAGTGAAAAACAAAGTATGAATGACGTCAGACTGTCTGGCGTTGTCTGGAGCAAAATTTGCATACATTGGGAGAGTTTGCGTGCCAGATCAAATTTCAACTGCAATGTTTATCAATATTCACTGGATACAGAACTATCTCTCCAGAAATTCTTTTCCTTTTCTTCCAGAAATCTTTTTGTGAAAGATTGCATTGAAGAAATTACACGTTTTGTGATCGCCGTAAAATAATTTTCCGTGGGAATAAATTCATCGAACACGACAGCGCTTCACGCACGTTGTACATTTCGTCTCGTCAGAAATAGATTTTCCACCGCAAATTAAACTAGCCTGTGGAACCTCGAAAAACCCATGCTCATCAAAATAGTTGCTATGTTCAGAAACCTTATAATCTCCTCATTTGATGCTACAATACGAGTAAAGAGAGCTTTCCACCCAGCCCCAGCTTCGCGAGGTTTTGCAAGTCACGTATTTCTAGTATATGTTATAACATTTACAAGGAAATTCAATTATACTTTGTATATTTGTAACCGACTATTATCATATTGTTTCCTGCAGAAAAATGACAATTGTTTCTATCAAGGAACCGTGCAAGGTTTTGAGCACTCAAGTGTTGCCATCAGCACATGTCAAGGACTGGAGTGAGTCTCCACATTTCTGCTAAAACTGCCAGTTTTTCTTTAAAAAATAGTATATGGAATGATGTTAAATTGTAATGAAACAACCACTGATAAACTCCTTCCATGAGCTCAGGAGTCCTTTGAGCTGTTAGGGCAAGTAATTCATGGTGAGGTACCATATAGTCACCCACAAAACCCTAACCCTCCATATAATTACCCTACCTTACCATGAATTATATGCCACTGTTAGACTGGGGGAGGGGATACTCCCCTATGTAAGCTACATGTATTGGTCTGGAAGTCTGGAAATGGGTATGGATTTTGAAGAACTGGGTATTGGTTCTAGATACCAGGGCCCAGTTGTTCGAAAGCCGATTAATGCTAATCCACGATTAAAAGTTAACCGAGGTTTTCATCTCACTCGTTAAAAAATGTTTTTTAAAGGCTAATTTCAAGCTAAAGGTAAAGAAAAGTCTAAGTCAAAACTGAGGGACAAAAATCTTTGACAGAACCTTTAATGATTAGTCATTAAACTAGAATCAAAGTTCACGCTAATCCAGGATTAGCTTAATCAGGCTTTGAACAACTGGGCTCTGGTCTGAAAAAGGGTACCAGATAAACATATTTTGGTCTGAAATTGGGTCAGGCCACTGAGCTGCACATGCCCATAAAAAAATTCCAAGGATAACCCCCTCCCCCACCCACCCACAGGTGTTAGACACAAAGTGAGTACCATTTTCTTCACGATACATTTTACGTTTAAGGGGGATGATTTATGATGGGAATGAGACATACTTTATCCAACCATTACCTGGAAATACAGAGCAGGTGAGTTGTCAAAGTTTTAAACGATAAAACATATTAGTTCTGATATGATGGTGTAGATAGGCCTGGCATGGCCTACCATGATATTACTAAATTGTCAATTTATTTATTTATTTTTATTTGTTTATTTATCTTTTTTTTTTATATTCCCCTTTGTAATGGAACTTCTAGCCATAATACATTTTCATAATACCAATTACTACCTGTATGTGAGATAGCTTTCCTCTCTAAGTAGAGGAGGGCAGTGGGGCAGGTCGCCCGAGGAGAAAGAGGTGCGAAATCTACATGTATGAGATTGGCGGGAGAAGGGTTAGTAAGGGTTTAGTTTTTTTTAAATTTATTTTTGCATAGCAAATTTAAATAAAATTACATGAAAATAGTAGAAAATTAAATTCCTCCCCCCCCCCTCCCCCCCTCACACACACCTTCCATTTAACCTCCAAAGGGTGTTTTTCTTGGTGTTGATTTTATTTTGCTTGATTACACAGTATATTATGTACCGATCCAGAGATGTTATACAAGGAGATAAACGATGTGGTAAGTTCAGCTCTTTTTCTATTCTTAATTCAATATTAAGTAACTGAAACATAGTTCACCTGTTGCTTTCATTCTGAAAATGTCAAAGACTTGTTACGTGGAGATCTTAAGTTTCCTCTCAAAATATTGGCTTTGTTCCACAATATTGTTTCAGAACAGACCACTAAATGCCTTTTACATTGAAAACATTACTTGGTGAGTAATTTTTTTTTTTAAGGCCAGCAACAGGCTAGGAATTTCATCATGGCTTTATGACTGGGGGTGTGCTTTGTACCGTCACTTGTTGTTCTTTATTGGTTAATGATAAAATATTTTTGAAAACATACGTTGTACTCAATAATGTAACCTAGCTTTCATAATGTAAGCAAATTATATAGGTGTACTAGATTGGATTGTTGCAACCCTGCTTGTTACAAACTGTTCGCACCTGGCAATAATGTTGCAGATCTGTAACAGCATGCAGGGAATTCATTGAACCTTGCGCCCAGCTGTAAATATTGCCAAGCTAACGAAGAGTCCCTACAGCTCAGGGGTTAGGGCATCTAGCTAGTGTACTTAAGGTAAGGGGCTTGGGTCCTTGTTAGAGACTGAAGTTGCAAGCTCCTAAAAGACTGGGTTCAGCTGAGTCATATTATCCAGATGTATTAATTTTATGAAGACCAAGAAAGATACACTTTTTAACACTTTTTAATTTGCATTTTATTGCAGGAGTTGATCATTCTAGTTCTAAACCTGTTATGGATGAACTAATTTCACTTGGAAAACACAGGGTGAGTTAGTACAAGTTTATATTATTATCAGCAATGATTATTTTGAGGATAACTTGCTGAAGTTACAATTTCCAAATTAAAGTACTCTTAGCATTGAAAAAGCTGATGCTACTTCTTTCTTTGTTCGTTTCTTTCTTTCTTCATTTTTTCTTTGTTTTTTCTTTGTTTGTTTAAAACTTTATTTATTTCTTAATTAATTAATTAATTAATTTATTTGTTTGTTTATTTATTTATCCATTTGTATTTCTTTATCTATTTACATTTAAGAAAATAATTGCATTAAGATGTTGATGTACAGGCAAACCGCTGGTAACAGACACCTCTCTTAAGCGGACACTTTTTCTGGCCCCAAGGGTGTCCGTTTACGGGAGGCTCGACTGTAGCATCTTAAACATTTGGCAATTTTCTGATGAGCTTTCATCAGCTGTGGAACTAATTCAGTTGAACCTTTGCTAATGAGCACTTCCCATGTAAGGGCATGGCAACTCTCTTGGAAGGACCTAACTGCTTTTTATTTTTAAGCTCGATCTCATTAAGTGTGTGGCAACCCGTGGGAGAATGGACCCTGCAATTCATGTCTAATGTGATATGTTTTTCTAGGCTCGGCGAAATGTGGAAAGTGAAACAAAATATGTGGAATTAATCATTGTCAATGATCGTAGTCAGGTATGCCTAGCTGATCACAGATGTTACAATATTGAGTACAATGTATGTTTTCAAATAATAATTGCTGTGGAAATTACTCACCCAGTTGCTTAAGAGTGCCTGACTGTAACTTTCGAGAATCGCTGGCCAAGCTTGAAAAATCGAAACTCCTGATAATTTGCCTGAAGTTTACTTTTGGGGAACTATCTTCGAAAATATTATTTGAATGTTCTGGAAATTTTTAGTTTTCGAGAATTTTGGAGAAAACGAAATAACGGGTTTTGCCTCATTAATTATGCAAAAATCTCACTCAAAATTAGCTAAATTCAATACGCTTGTGTTGAAACGGTACGCAACGCTAGAAAGCGAGGTTGGTTTTGAATAAGAGCATAACTCAGCTACTTTTTATCAATGGGACCTATGTAAACTTTTGTAGAACTTTAAAGGGTTTTATGGCTCTTTGAAAAATTGACATTTTGAGGACTTCGCGATGAGGCGAAAATTGAGTACGTTTGAAGGTTTAAAATGCATCTTGGTATGTCAGGTATCGACTCGAGAGGAACATTGTGATGAGGCTTGGGTCTTTGTCTTTAATAATACGAAATAAAAAATCTGGGCAATCAATGCACGCGCTGACGAAAACCAAAGTTAGCGAGGCTTCGTTAACAAATTTGCATAATTCGCAACTGTTGAGAAAATGCTATGTTGTGGCGACTCGGTGAAAACATTGACTCAGGCTATCTTCAAATGGTCATTTTACCTCATATTGCATTTGTCTGTTTCTCTTTCTTGTTGAATAACGTGGTAGGAAAGGTGTGGACAAAAAAAAGTGCGTGATCGGAAAAGAAAATATTTGCCAAATTCTGGTGGGAGATTTGCATAATGCAAATCTCCCAATAAATCTTTCTGCAAAGGAATCTGATTGGGAAGGTTTCGTTAAAAGACTATTTGACCGAAAAACTCCATATAAAAGGGGTCAAAACAACGTTTAATAATCCGATTTCAACAAATAATTGTCGAATCTTTCTAACCTTTTAATTATATTGCCAAACTGAAACTCGCTATTGCGTTACCTGCGTCACGTCAGTAGCTGTCGATATGCCTTAAAAGATGCCCACAAACCAACTTGTGCTGCGAAATCTGACTCGTCCCCAGTCGTCTCTCTTGTCACGCGTGACGGGGAGCGTAAAGGGTGATGGGAAGGCGGAAAGGAGAGAGACGACTGGCAGATCCTGTTTTCAAGATGGCGGACAGAATAATGGCGGACGGAGGGGGAATTTCTAATTTTGAAAATAGACCCTTCCATCATGCTTATTTGGATCGGAAGTTACCCTGCCCTCATATATCTTGCAGAAATGAGGCCGGTAAAGTGTTTTTCCAAGAGATAGGGCTCGCACAACATTTTAGAGTGAAACACGCGGCCGTTTCCTTCGACGAAGAAAAATATAATCGAGAAGCGTGGCGGATGTTTAAGTTGTTTCATGGTGAAGAAACTAAGCGACACTTGGATTGGCTTTCCGCAGAACGCCTACTTCAGGTTTGTTTTTATATTACTTCTCTTGTATGTATGTATGTATGTATGTATTTTACGGTCTAGTTGGCAATGAATATTCATGGTGGAACTAGTTTTTGTTTATAATTTTCCCACGTCGCAGATTTTTGTTCAAAACTATACCCCTATTTCTTTTTTTTCCTTCAAATAGGGAAGTTGTTACGAACGTTTTACTGTTGCGACTGCATATGAAGGTTGCCGAGTCCTTGAACTGGTGGCCAAATCTCCAAGAGAATGTGCCAGCGAGGCATCATGTTAATGCATTTCGGTCGACTGAACGCATATGGCAATGGTGCGCCAGAAGTAATCGAGGTCAACAAGCCAGGGCTGGCCGTCCACTTTAATGTCTGGTTCTCCAAACGATCTGTCAGTGGCAGTGGCAAGTTAATAACAATAGTGGTGCCAGAGGCTATTCTTATCAAACGGGTAGGCGATTCTGTTTCAGTGATACTTGAAATATTTATTTACTAAAACAGTTGTCATCTCAGACCAAAATAGATGTCAGTCTTTTGCAAAAAAGGCACAACTTTTGACTTGTTTAGACCAATTAACTGCAGCCAGGGGAAAAAAGTCCCGCAGATAGGCCTGTTGTTTGCACATTTCTGGAACCAATAAGATCAAAAGATGGACCTGATATTTAGTTTTAGATATACCCAAGAATGGTTCCAGAAATGTCCCGTGAAAACACCTGGACCATTTGGATTTCTCCATGTAAATGTATCTTATGTAAATTTATCTTATCATGTAAATTTATCTTATCATTAATAAGGGTTGCTTTCCTGCAGGACCTTACAGTGGATTCACTACAGGACTGTACCATGCCAGTTGATATTCCAGGAATCGACATTGAACTCTCTGGAAATAAGGCACTACACATACTAAGAGGAGTATTTCATTTACAACAATTCAGAGCAAGTCAGCAAGAGGCAATAGAAAGTATTTTAAATGACAAAAATACTGTGCTGATCATGCCAACAGGTGGTGGGAAAACCATTTGTTATGCCATTCCTGCCCTGATGAAACAGAAAATAACTGTTGTAATTTTTCCCCTGTTGGCACTGTTGCTTGATCAGGTCGAGCGGATGCGGTCGCAAGGACTCAATGTCTGCTATTTTATGTCTGACATGGATCCTACTGAGAAAGAGAATATCATGCACAAACTTAATTTGACCCCACCAGAGTACACTTTCTTGTTTCTAACTCCAGAAACTGTCTTGTCACCAACTGTGTTTGAATTAGTGCAAAAATTGTCTGCAAACAATCTTCTTAATTTTTTAGTTATTGATGAAGCCCATTGTATCGACACATGGGGTTTTCATTTCCGTCCCGCCTATGCAGAGTTATGGAAACTTGGAACTTTTGGTCGTCCTATTTTGGCAATGACTGGCACAGCAACGAGACGGACAGAGGATGTCATTTTACGCAATTTGAGATTGTCAACAGAAACCAAGGTGATTCGCCAGTCTGCAAATCGTGCAAATATATTGTATCATGTATTGAACAAAAAGTCAGATGGGAAAGTTGCACTTGTTGAACTCATAAAGAAAGAATATCCAGAGCAGTGTGGTATTGTCTACTGTGCTGAAAGGAGCGAGACTGTGGATGTTGCCTACTGTCTTCAAACAGTGGGAATCAATGCTGTCTTCTTTCATGCTGGCATGGATGTCATTACCAAACAACAAACTGTTGAAAGATGGAAATCGGGAACTGCCCATGTCATGTGTGCTACAGTGGCATTTGGCATGGGTATCGACAAGCCAAATGTTCGATTTGTTATCCACCACAGTGTGCCAAAGGATTTCGAGAGTTATGTACAGGAATCTGGAAGGGCTGGTCGGGATGGCAATGATGCACATTCGTACATCCTTTTTCGGTTTGAGGACAGAACAAAACATTTGAGGAACATTTCGTCTCTTCCCAACAGTGACCGCAAAATCATTTGTCTAGATGGGCTTAATGATGTGGTTAAATACTGTATAACCCCTGTTTGCAGAAGGCAACAAATAGTGACCTACTTTGATGGTAGTGATATCTCTGGCAACCCATGCAACAAGTCATGCGATGTCTGTTCTGCAAACAAACATTTTGCCTCTGTGGACCACAGTGAAGATGCAATTGAGGTTATAAATTGCCTTGAATCAATGCAGCAACTTCATGAGAAAGTCACAACAAAGTTTTTGGTGCTAACCCTTCGAGGGTCAAAGGCAAACACTGTAACTAGTAAGGGATTTCAAAATGTAAGAGAGTATGGGAAGGGAAAAACTAAATTTAGCGAGAAGGAATTACTGAAATTCATTCAATACTTAATCACTGAAAGTATTTTACATGAACAGCTGCGCCCTGTAAATGAGAACAGTACCACGCCTTATCTTGTGAAAGGAACCAATGCTAACAAACTCATCAGCAAAGAAATCAGGTTTTCTTTCTATAAATAATTACATGTGTTTTAATAGTGAAATTTTGTCTTGAGGCTTAGCGAAAAATGATAATGACATAAGATACATTGTAATTTGTATTCTAATTTCGTTTGTTGTTTTTGTTAAAGCCTGAGAGCCACGTTAAAATGTACATATTTATTTCATTAGCAAGTAGGCACCTTTTGTGCCAGCTGGCATAATAGGCCATTTCCGAGTTGTTTTGAAACTCATTATTAAAGTGAGGCTTTGTGCATAGTTTTTGTTAAGAAAATTAGTTTTCATTCATATGCAAACAATACTAATTTTCTTAACAAAAACTATGCACGAAGCCTCGCTTTAATAATGAGGTTCAAAGCAACTCGGAAATGGCCCATTGAATGTGTGAATTAACTAGATACAATATACTTGCTTCACAGGCTTTGACTCAAGTGAGTGTGTACAGTTTCCTCCCATCACTTCTAATGCGAAAATATTTGATTTTTAGTAACGTACCCCGTCCAAACAACGCTTGTTATGCTAATTTACCAAATGTTAATGTTGTTGCTGTGTGTACATTTCTTGAGAGGAATGGTCATTCTATGTATCTGGGCTTGAGACCAGCTGGAAATATGATTTTCCAGGCGGATTTAAAAACTGCCAGGGGTGTCCTTGCAATTGACCACTGTGGTCGAGATATGAGCTCTCTCCGCAGAGAAACCAGAGCCTTACTTCATTCTCACTGACTCGACCTTGAGACCTCTCATCCCGCAGGATTACCACACTAATTTCTCACACCCGTTCTTCCACATCCTCATCCAGTTCATGGTTGCTTGGGTTTTCACCCTCTGGGAGAACATGAAAAGTGCTATACAACTTGCGCCCAAAGTTTTCAGTCACTTTGCTTTTGCCCTTCTTGTACACATCTACCAGTGTGTTGGAAACCTTGCCATTTTCTTCACCCTTGTTTGAGAGCTTTGGAATGAAGTCTTGATCTCCAGGAGGATCTAAGAACTTCTGTTTGAGGCAGAACCACATTCCCTGCAGTTGATCTGGAAAAGGGTCTTGCTCACTGTGGTGAGTAGTGGGATGAACATTGAAAGCCTCGTGCCCTCCAAATGCATTTCGTACTGCTCCAAGGCAATCCAAGTTGGCTGCAAGTAACTTGAGAACTTCCACACTTGAATGTCCTAACAATAACATGAAGGAAAAGTTGAATCTATTCTTCTCTGGGGGGGGGGGGGGGGGGGGCATAAGAGAGCATTATTATTTTTTGGAAAAGAGGGTGAGGAATCTGGCTCTGTCTAATTTTCCATGTGATCACAAAGCTCCTGCCTCAAGATGATATTCATGTCACCTGCATCTTGTAACAAAGACTTCAATAGGAGACCAGTCTTCAGGGCCAATTAAAAATAAGAATGTGTAACTTACCTGATGCATAATTCTTCAGTGGTTGCACCAAGTACGCCTCCACCCATTCATCAAGTGCAATGTTGTGACCGTCCTTCCCTTTCACATTAACAGAACAGTTGTGCTGCAACACCTTCCGGGTCACACTAGGCCAGGCTGCGATAAAATTTACAACATGGACAAAAGCTTCTGTCCAATAATTGCGTTTCTGCAGCTGAGCAAACAGTGGTAGCATTACCATCCAAACAGCTTCACGACCAACACCATCGCCAAACTTCACACTGGACAGGTACAATTCTCTTAAGGGACCAAAGAGGGTAAATAGCTGGCTATGGTAACGGAACTGGACTTTTCTGCTCTCAGATTCTAACCATTCCTTGAAAGAACTCAACAACAGTTCATGATGGTTTTCATTAGTTTTGTCATGAGCAGCAAGTGAGGCCTCGGATGGAAACAATTCACTCTCTTTAAAGGTCTGCACTGCAGCCAGTCCATAGGCCATTGACACATCCCGTACTGCTTCGTCTATTCTGTCGAGGTTCTGGTGCTGAAATTTCTTGTCTCCAAATGCATCATCTGTTACCTTGTCTCGCTTCATCACAGTCTGTGCGACACACATGAATCCCCCAGGCCCCATAGTTTTCTTGCACACCTCATAAAGGTAACCTTAGAAATAAAAGAGGAAAACGTCTTAAATTTGAATGGTTCTTGCAGCTGGACAAGTCTCCTATTCTTTACCATTTCAATTTGATATTTTGGATTAGCAATGCACAGTATGAAAATTAATCCTTTCTGGCTTGCTATATCAGTGGATAATGCCCTTGGCTGAGACTGATGGTCCTTACGATTTGACATTTGCCCTTAAAGCTTCACATTTTTTGGACCACCACATCGCGGGTATTGTCAATATACAAGCCGCCTGAAGGAATTACTGTCTTCGCTAAATACCCAGCTTTCACTTGTGGAATAAATGTCAATCATCATACAACTGTAGCCAACCTACAGAAAACATTTTTATACTGACCCTTCCTAAGTCATCTCTCTTGTTGGGAAATGCAAAGCGCGAAGGGTGATGGGAAGGAAGAAAGCGTGATACGTCATGCGAGAAAAGAGAGACGACTGGGGCCGAGTCAGGTTTTTATGGATAAATGGTTTGTGTATTATGATTGTAATCGAGAATTGGAAAAAGGGATTATAGAGTCCAGGCTGTCTGTACTCTTGTGAATCTAGCTTAAAGGCATACACCAGAAAACCAACACAGACTCAATTACCGAGAATGAGTCAGGTTAGTTGTTTGATAGTTTGCATGTGTCTTACCTCTAGCATGTAAATCTCCAGGAACCTCTGCTGCCCATCCATATGCTGACAAGGACTTTTCTTTCACGCTTCTGGTGATCTTGTTGGTGCCCTGGTCACCAACAAGAAGTGTTTTGCAACTCTTTGAGCCTCTGCTGTACACTTTGTCTTCATCGTCTGGTCCAGGAAAATGATCAGCAACAGGGGGATCAGTTGTGGCAAGTTCTGTTGCCTCCCAAACTTTCAAATCCTCTTCATCCTCTTGAGCCAAACTGTTTTTGAGTAATTGGCTGATATTAGCCAGTCCCAATTTGTCTGCAATTTGTTTCGGTCCTGGTACTGACGAGAAAAACTCGTTGTTGCAAATTGCAAAATTCTCCAGTAGAATTTTCACCATTTGTTCATCTCCCTTTAAAACGGCTAATGTCAGTGGAGTTGCTCCGCACCTCTCCTTTACATTGGGATTAATCCCAGCATTTATCAGGGTCTGTACTAATGGCACATTTCCATTCTGAACAGCATGGTGCAGTACAGTGCATCCATGATGATCTGTGGCATTCTCCCACTGTTCACGGTTGTTGCGCAGATATTGCTTAAATTCAACAGCAGCTGCTGCATCAACTGATTGGTTTGCTTGCCACATTTTGTCTGTTAGTTTTGTGAAAACTTTCTTAAATTTCCCATCAATTTTCTGGAATGTGCTTGCATTAGCCATGTTGTTTGACTCATCTTCAGCTTCTCTGTCACCGTCTTCTTCCAAAATTCCTCTGTCAACATCAGGGATTTGTTTTTCAACACGTGCCAATTGTTCTTCAAGCTGAACCATTTGATTTTTATGTTCTTGAAGCAAGTAAAGAAACTCGTGATGCTTCCTCGCAGCTTCGATGTTGAAGGTCTTCAGATTCTCGTCATATGGCAAAACCACTTTCGAATGATTGCACGGCATGCCAAATTCTTTACCAAAATGTTCAAGTACTGCAGCTGTTCCAGTTATGGTGGCATTGTTTTCAATGGAAAGAGGCAGGGTGATCGTTTTACTTTGTCCTTGGTTGTTCTTTTTGGGCACTGGTTGTTTAAGCTTGTATTTCTTCAAGTTGCTTTTGCTGAGGTCCTGTTTCTTCAACCAGGTTTTGAACTCGTGTTCACTCATGGCAGCAATGGGTTTCTCTGACAAAGGGACTGAATTAAGACCAACATCAAGCAGCTTTGTGAAGTATTGATCTTTAGCCTTTTCAAACACTTCCAGCTGGACAGGATTTGAATCTAAAAACAACAGAAACTGCCTTTAATCAATGCAAATGTACAAATTTGCCATGTTCATTTAAAAAATTGCCACAGAAAGTATAATAATACATGTAATTGCTAGGGCTCACTGCACGAAAAAACGCCTTTGCGCACATCAAATGTGTGGTCAAAGACTGTCAAAGGCCGCCTTTGATTACCTTTGATTCGAATCACAGGTGACAAAGGCCGCATTTGATTCACGGTGGAGTCAAATTTGTTTCGAATCAAAGATATCATATATTTGATCCACCTTTGATGCGCGTCATAGGCGGAGTCAAAGTTGTTTGATTTAAATTTGATGCGCGTCAAAGGTAGGGTCAAAGTTGTTAATACATTTGAACTCACTTTTGATTCGAGTCAAAGGTATATGCAAAGGCGTCACATATTTGATGCGCATCAAATGTGTTGTCAAAAATGTTATTACATTTGACCTCATCTTTGATACGGATCAAAAAAAGAGCAAATCCAATTTTTCGTGCAGTGGCTGTGCTCTAGCAGTGACCAGGACTGCAGACTTCTAGAAACCCCACATTTCTTAATAAAGAGTCTCTCTGTGATTGTTTTGATGGCACACCCTTGGATGATACACAATTATTGTACATCATGTACTTATATTAAATTAATTGACAAATTTCTGAAATAAATAAATAAATAAATAATATATTGAAATTAGAAATTTGAGGTTAATAAAGGGAGAAGAGCCATGGAAAAATCCCTCAGGTTCACAAAAAAGTCAGAATTTTTAAACACTTTATTTCAACGTACCAATGAGGAGATCATCAGCAGTTAACAGTGAAACTGGTCTCTGCGGTTCTTGCGAGGCTTCTTTATCAACTAGCAAATCCTCAAATGCATCGCAATTGGGAATGATGGCACCACGGACAGTGAAGTTCCACATCTTTGGTGCTGTAGACCTGAATAGTCTCTGATGGCGTGCTGTACCTCTGTACATGTTGATGTTGTCCATCAGCAGCATAACTGGAATTTCATTTGGAGCATGTTTCGCCAAGATTTCTGTGTAATTTTCCAGTCGTTTTTTCAAGTAATTTTTTCTGCAAAAAAAGGGTTAACGTTTATTAGGTCATAGTTAAGTAAGAAACTGTGGGCAGTGTATGTGTTGTGATTTAATAGAATTTTTCAAGCCAGTTTCAAATCAATTTTAATTTTCCCATGTTAATTACAATAACCTGGAACAAAGGGAAATAAAATTAATCTGGTTTGTAAAATTTCGAACCACATGTGCTGATTCAAATATAGTGTAAGTAATAATCCTGACTCATCTCCAGTTATCATTTTTGTTGGATCAAACAAACAAGGTATGATGAGAACCATCAGCTCTTTATTCACTAACACCTGTGCCTCCTAACAAAATAGTCATTTTACAGCCAAACTTTTACAGCCACCATTTGTTTGCATTGTTACTTGCCAAGACCAGGGTCTCTCCAGTCATGTTTCATATTAAATAACCATTTCTATCTAACCTCAGGTATTGGACATGTTCTTACATAATGATTGAGTGATACCATACGTGTTGTCCCAGTACTTATATATTTTTTGTGGTTCAATTTTATCCTTGGTTTAAATTTTATTTCCCATTGTTTTGAGGTATGGTAATGTATGATAATGAGTTTCAAACAATGGGAAATAAAAATTAAACCAGGGATAAAATTGAACCACAACATATTCAATACTTGTTACAGAGGGAAGGGGTTTTTACTTACATAGACACACTTAATAGTGAATAATTATTTCTAAATAAAAAGGTAACTCACATGGAATCATAATGAAGAGACAACCCAATTGACTGGAGCATGTTGATGAACTGTTTCCCTGCCCCATATGACATGCAGAGTAGGCCAAATAGAAGTGGGAAGTCGTTGCGACATTTTGAATTTCTGACATTCAACAAGAGAGCCAAGGCATGGTGTCCACGGAGCACTTTCTGTTCATTTGTTTTTTTAACATTTCTTTCACCAGTAGGGTTGCTAACAACCAAAGTCTCCACGATGTTCCTCAGCAAGGGGCATCTTTCCTTGACAGCATCAACAAATTCTTTAAACATTGATGTGATGAGTTCATCCACATCTGAATATTGTAAGCTTCTAAAACCAATGTTGCAAATGCCTTCCAGGATTTTAATTTCTTGGGCAATTCGTTCTGTTTGCTGTATGGTCAACTTTGCATTTTCAACATCCTTTGCTTGGGCCAGTTCTGCCTCGAAAGCAGTCAGCAGTGTCTTCATAAGACGGTCTCTTTCTTGTGCCTCTCGAGTAAATTCTGCCAGGAGCACTTGAACTTGTAGCATACCCTGAGTGGCAATGGATAACTGCTGCCAGATTTGTGTCATGACTTCTTCAGTTGCTTGAAGTCTCCGCTGGATATTGACCATCTCAGCTGTGAGAAAGAATTCCAAAGATAAATGTATATTTAAAAATAAAAACTGAAATTTTTTAGCTACAACACCAAAGTTTCAATACATAAACACATCATGTGCTGCAAGAAGTTTTGTACCCATGATAAAGAGTTCCTGTTTTGCATGACCCAGTTCAGATCACCTGTAACAGCAATGTCACATTTGCATTTACATGTACTTGGGTCATGAAGGAAAATAGAGTCAAAATTTAGAAAGTATCAGGAATATCTTTTTAAACAATGATAGGATTAAATCAATGGCACCAAACAATAAACTTTAATATGTGTTTACATCACCCATTGTTCATTGTTTGGTCAAACTATAGATCTCTCTTAATTAACTGCAGGCATTTTACAAAAATTCGTCAATAAATGTTATACAGTACCTGGCAATCCAGTTGTACACTCAGCATTAGTGCAAGATATAAAATGAGACTTGGCTTTTAGATTGACGTAAAAGGTTCTACAAATGCAGTTAAGGCATCATAACAATTTACCACAACTTGCATTAAATATCAATTACAAATATTCAATAAGCTGGAAAGAAAATTAAGTAGCACTGCATGTAAGAGGGTTATAACAAAAACAACAAGGCCACAGCTCTGGGCAAAATCAGAAAATATAATTAATGTAGGTGTCATTTCATTCACACTCCACTCTGCGCAGGCTGACCCCAGTTGTCTCTCTCAGTGAGAAGAGGAGTGATCGGAAGCATCACTTTTTTGTGCTGCCCTGACCACACTTTCTTTTAAGAGAGACGACTGAGGACGAGTCAGCCTGCACGCCATGTTCCAGCAGGAGAGTGGTCGTGTAGTTTTGTACTCCAATTGACACTTACATACTATAGACTATGACACAAATTGTCACCAATTCATCAGTTGTAACCGTTAGCATCATTTTAGAATACTTAAGACAGAATTAACCAACACTGTGAAATGAGAAAAGCTCATTTGAAACCTTTGTAACTTTATCCGCCCACAAAATAATTTCAAAAGATGAAGAGACAATACATCGAGACAAAAACTTCCTTTGTTAGCAATTTTCGGAACTATGTTAAACAATCGCCCATCTTTGTAAAGAAATCCCAATGGAAATGCTTTCTGGCCAATTGGAACCTCAGATTTTTGTGAGTAATTATGCAAATGACAAGGATACGTTCCATCTTCTCTCCTACGCCTGGTTGATACTGTAGGAAATACACGTTTCAGGGTGCGTGTAACTAATGGTGCTGATGCTTCATCAAGGGCAACATAGGCCAACACAATTTCCCGACTGACTTCACATCCTTGCTCCTCCACAAATCCAGTAGTTAAATAGCACTCTAGTTTGGAGCTTCTTTGTTTAACTTCTTTGCCAGATGGTTTACCACCTGAAACATTGGAGCAAGATTAGCCTGGTCACTTATTTACACTGAGTTCTGATAAGGCAAATAAGACAAAATAATCCATGGTACGAGTATTGTCTGAATATTATTCATTGTTATTTCTGTCACATTTAAATTTCACACCAGTTATATTTTCAATGTCTCAGGTTCTGTGAACTAAGAATAATACAAATTAACTGGGCTGAGTTGCTCGAAGCATGGTTAGCGCTAACCATTAGTTAAGAGGTATTAAAACCTATAGGTTGTTATGGTAATTAACCCGGGTTAGCGCTAACCATGCTTCAAGCAACTGGGCCCTGGGCTGTAAAATTTCAAACCATAAAAAAGTTATTCCTTCCCCAGTCTCTATTTTCAGTTATCATACATTAAACAAATACCGGTCAACTCGCCTACGTGCAAACTCGCCTATGCCAACTCGCCTACGCCTACTGGTTAACTCGCCTACGTAGGCGAATTTAGAACATAGCACGCTTGTTTAGGTTTATGGATTAAAGAACGAGTTAGATAGAACATAAAGTTATTTAAAAGGCATACATTACTTGAGTGAACTCGCCTATGTCAGGAAGAGAAGTCGCCTACATAGGCGAGCTGACAAGTTGTAGGCGAGTTTGCACGTAGGCGAGTTGACCGGATACCCATTAAACATAACAAAACACAAAGGATATCGAATAGATCGAATACAAAGACAAAGGACAGCAAAGGAAATTAAGTAGGAAATACTAGTACTTGGCTTACCAACAAGAAAGCGTTTTGACTTGGGCTGACTTGGGTTCTGTTTCGAACCTGGAGTTAAGTCATGCTTTGTGCCCCTTCTACTGTCATCTTCGTCGCTGCCGTTTTGTGAACGATCAAAATGGCATGCCAGCCTTCTCCTCGCTTTCACAGGCGTGCTTGATGATGGCACACGAGGTTCATCATCTATACGGAAAGAAATCACACCTTTGCCTTTCAACTGGGCTTTAAAATCTGCAACAAGCAACTGTGTATACGCCTTAATATGAAATGTATTACCATATGTATTATTTTTATATACATACCACAAATACTAAGCTCGTCTATGGAGTCATTCAGTTCTTGCAATGTGTCTTGCAACGTGCAATCTTCCTGGCCTCCGGACGCCATCTTGGATTTTAAAAAAGTTTCGCCAAAATACTTCTAGTTGCGACACAGATCACAAAAACACGTCAACTTGGCCAGTGAATCGTTATTGAACGCATCTAAGGCGAAAGGAATCGCTGAAACGCCTTCGCACAACTTTTCGACTCTTCTCGCAGCTTTTCGACTCAAGATCTACCAGTCGTTTCTCTCTTTCCCTTTCCTCCTTCCCATCACCCCTTGCGCTTCGCTTTCTTCCCTCCCATCACTCTTCGCGCTCTCCGTTTCCCAACAAGAGAGACGACTGGGGACGAGTCAGCTGCGAAATCACCTATTACAACAACTAGAAAAAAGACCTTTATTTACTGGCATTTGAGCGGTTTTGATAAAAATAAGACGTTCACATGACACTGGAATACACGCTTGTCATTGAGTAGGAAAGTTAGACATAGATCAGAGTCGTCGAAGTGAATATTATTAATTAAATAAAGTTTGTTTACTCGAATGCTTTTTCCAATAGCCAGTCCAACCTTTTTCAGTGGCCTTCCAAATAATGATCGCCCAGAAAACCCCTCTCTGTTCGTGTTGTTTGATATTTTACCTTCGCAAGTGACTGAAAAACAATGTAAGCCGACACGCCATATAACGTAAATACTGGTTTGAAATTTCACAAATACACGGATACACGCTTCAAAACCTGTGTGCCAATTTCCGTTTAACAAAATAATAACCTACCTACAGTCCACATTGGCTGTAAGGCATGCATTTATCTTTGTCGAATGTCAACAACAGAAACACGGGTATCTCAGTCACCCTGTCTACTGCATACATTACAGGTAGCCGATGCTCTATGACCTTTGTTTGACCTTTCTATTGTCATGTCACGATGAGTGTTACGCAATTGCGTAAATTATAAGGGTTTTTTATGGGAATTTATGAAGGTGTTTTGGAGTCGAAAATAAAGGGCATGAATGGCAGGCCTACCTTGTCTCCTTGATCTCTTGCCAGTGTCTGTGCGCCATATTTTGGCCATTTCAGTGCGATTCCAGTGGGTTTGCTCTATGTCCCCAAAAGGTTGGTCACTTTTAATTAGTAGCAATAGTTTTCTTGGCAACGTCAACAATGCGGTCAGTATAAAATCTAAGTCGCGGACAAAGGACTGCGGACCACGGACTGGATATAAAAGTGAAACTAAGGTAAGTGAAGGACTAAGGACTGCGGGCTGGGTTTAAAGGAGAACTGAAGTCTGAAAATCATATCTTTCTTGTGTTCATTCTCAGTAAGTTTAAGATGTATCAAATCAAGTTTCGGTAGTTGTTTTTGTCCCTTTATTTATTTATTTATTTATTTATTTATTTATTTATTTATTTATTTATTTATTTATTTATTTATTTATTTATTTATTTATTTTTGGAAACAAACAAGGACTGGGAATAAAATAGTGAGGATCGACAGTGCAAACATAAAATCTTACTTTATCTTAGCGAAACTGCTGGATTTTTAATACGTGCTGAAGAGAGCCGTCATTTTAGTTTTTAGCATTCACCTTAGGGTTCGATATGGTGAAAACTGGCGTGATTAAATGCGCAAAAGGATGTTTGATGATCATTGATCGTGATCAGCCAATGAGCCCACGTGCACAATCATGTAGATGTCGTACATAGACATGTATGCAGTAGACATTGCGTATCACTGAGATACCTGTGTTTCTGTTGTTGACATTCGACAAAGATAAATACATGCCCTACAGCCAATGTAAACTGTAGTCAGTCCATAGTCCGTAATCCACAGTCCTCCTACCCAGTACTAACTTTATCCTATTCCGTGGTCCGCAGTTCTTCCGCGTTGTTAACGTTGCAATTTATTTCAAAAAATACTATTGCTACCGAAGTGACCACGGTTTTGGGGATATATATCTATAGTAGGATACCGTATAGAGAGAGGAAAATTTTCAGCGAACCGAAAACCCACTCGAATCGTACTGAAATGGCCAAAATATGGTACAAACCCTGGCAAGATATCTAGGAGACAAGGTAAGCAATTTTTGTTCAATTCATGCCCTTTACTTTCGACTCCAAAGCACGTTCGTAAATTCCCATACAAATCCTTATAATTTACGCCATTGCGTAACACTCATCGTGACATGAAAATATAAAGATCAAACAAAGGTCATAGAGCTTCGGCTACCTGTAATGTATGGAGTAGACATTGCGTGTCTACAGTGTCACTGAGATACCCGTGTTTCTGTTGTTGACATTCGACAAAAATAAATGCATGCCCTACAGCCAATGTGGACTGTAGGTAGAAACTAAGTTATTATTTTGTTAAACAGAAATTGGTACACAGGTTTTGAAGCGTGTATCCGTGCATGTGTGATATTTCATACCAGTAATTACGTAAAAATATAGCGTGCCGTCTGACATTGTTTTTCAGTCGCTTGCGAAGGTACAGTATCAAACAACACGAACAGAGAGTTTCTTTGACTGACCCACTTCTTGGTGATCATTATTTGGAAGGCCACTGAAGAAGGTTGGACTAGCTATTTGAAAAAGCATTCCAGTAAACAAACTTGATTAATTAAAAATATTCACTTTGACCGACCTTCGCATCTCATTTGACAAGCATGTATCTTTTAAACGTGATTTAAGTGTCATGTGAACTTTTACTTTTATCAAAACCACTCATATGCCAGTAAATAAAGGTCTTTTTTCTAGTTGTTGTAAATGGCAATTTCGCAGCACAAGTTGGTTTGTGGGCATTATATTGTAAGGCATATCGACAGCTACTGACGTGACGCAGGTAACGCAATAGCGAGTATCAGTTTGGCACTATTAATTTAAAGTTAAGATTCGACACTAATTGGTTGAAATCGAATTGTTAAACGTTGTTTTGACTCCTTTTATAAGGGGTGTTTCGGTCAAATGGTCTCTTAACGAAACCTTCCCAATCAGATTCCTTTGCAGAAAGATTTATTGGGAGATTTGCATTATGCAAATCTCCCACCAGAATTTGGCAAATATTTTCTTTTCCGATCACGCACTTTTTTTTGTCCACACCTTTCCTACCACGTTATTCAACAAGAAAGAGAAACAGACAAATGCAATATGAGGTAAAATGACCATTTGAAGATAGCCTGAGTCAATGTTTTCACCGAGTCGCCACAACATAGCATTTTCTCAACAGTTGCGAATTATGCAAATTTGTTAACGAAGCCTCGCTAACTTTGGTTTTCGTCAGCGCGTGCATTGATTGCCCAGATTTTTTATTTCGTATTATTAAAGACAAAGACCCAAGCCTCATCACAATGTTCCTCTCGAGTCGATACCTGACATACCAAGATGCATTTTAAACCTTCAAACGTACTCAATTTTCGCCTCATCGCGAAGTCCTCAAAATGTCAATTTTTCAAAGAGCCATAAAACCCTTTAAAGTTCTACAAAAGTTTACATAGGTCCCATTGATAAAAAGTAGCTGAGTTATGCTCTTATTCAAAACCAACCTCGCTTTCTAGCGTTGCGTACCGTTTCAACACAAGCGTATTGAATTTAGCTAATTTTGAGTGAGATTTTTGCATAATTAATGAGGCAAAACCCGTTATTTCGTTTTCTCCAAAATTCTTGAAAACTAAAAATTTCCAGAACATGCAAATAATATTTTCGAAGATAGTTCCCCAAAAGTAAGCTTCAGACAGATTGTTAAGAGTTTCGATTTTTCAAGCTTGGCCAGCGATTCTCGAAAGTTACAGTCAGGCACTCTTAACTGAGCAAGTAATTCCTGTTGAATGGGGTCCTCCCTGAAATCCTTTTCTGTTTCACTAATTAGTATGTGGATCTAAACAGCAACCGTGCTACAGTGGAGCTTCGATCAAAGAGTATAGCTAATGTACTAGACTCTGTAAGTATACCTTTAATGTCAAAATTAAGTGCATTCTTGTAAATTAAGCCGTGTAATTATCACCGATATACATTCACCATAGTCTTTAGTGTGTATGAGAATCTCATTGGCCCAATCATCACTGTTTATATTTCCCTGTTAAGCAGTTCTTGTGTTCACTACATGGTTGAAAAGTAGTAGTTCTTTTAAAATGATATCATGAATACTGTAAACACAGGCAGATGAGCCACACTCTGGATTTAAAAAAAATCCAAAAAGTTCACACCAGTCACATCATGAGAAGGCTTAAGTTAACATGAGCAAAACTCCAATTTGCAAACCTGTGGAGATCCACCCCCCCCCCCATCCCATTATCCAAACCAACTGCCCACCCCCAAAAATGGCCCAAATCAACCCCTCCTAAAAAAGAGAAAAAGAAAACGAAATTTCCCCCACACCCAATTTTCCCGCAAAAGTGTTCCTGAGTCTGAATAAAGTCAAATGCCTCTACTCTGAATTTTGCACAAATGGCACGTTTTATGGTTTAAAGGGTACATGAATAAGACAGTTTTTCCTACAGTGGCAATGGACTGGGGAAGTTGGTTTGTTATATCGAGGGTTCATTACATTTGGCATTCTGTTCCATACGTTTTAAAATGCTGGGCAGGAGAATATCTCTTGTTATACATGTACCGAGGACTTCATTATATCTTACTAGAACTTCATTGTACAGAACTTTTTAACCATCATGTAAATTTCATTTAAGTTTGGTTTTTCTTGAAGTTTGCTGGTCAACAAAAGCAGGTTTATGTTTTGGTGTGTTTCATACCAAGCTGGGTGACTCCAAATCACTTGAAAGATTTCCTTTAGTTGCCGCCAAACTTGCAAAAGCAGTGGCTAGTGTTATTCTAAGCTTATAGTTTCATGCATTATTAAATTTTTCACTGTTTAGCTTAAGTAGACTTTTAGTATTTCGTCTTTACAGGGTTAATTAATGCAAATTCTTGGAACCTTAAATGCAGATGTTCACCCAGGTAAACCTCATGCACACCCTTTCAATGAAATGTTTGGGTACAAAGTGTGGCCTGTTGTCATAACCGAGCCAAATGACTTTTCAGATTGCTTTTTGTTGTGTTAGCTCAGATTCACTGGAGTTTTTACATGTGGCCTTGAATTCCTTCAGGAAACATTGCACCAATGTTTTATCCGCTGCTTTGCACTTCGTGCAGTGATAAAAAGGGAAATCTTGCCCATAATCATAGGTTTTTATTGCAAACAAGGCGCAAAGCAGCTGATAAAAAATTGGAATCGCCCTTCAATTTCTGTGGGCGAAAATTACCTTAAAGGTTATAAATGCCTCAGGCATATTTTCTAGTAAATATAGTATTTTGTGATGTTGTGAAAACCAGGAGAAATCAAGGAAATTACACACTATATTTTACAGTAACAAGAGTGCCCCGTAACAGTGCCGTTGAGTATATAGGATTTTGCTAATTATTTAAATTTGATTTATTTGTAGCTTTACCGTCCTATCCATATTCGTATCGCTTTAACAATGGTTGAGGTATGGAGCCAACGTGATCTGATCAACGTTGTTGACGATTCAGATCAGAGCTTGGACAATTTTATGGAATACAGGAACAAAGAACTTGTCAAAAAACACAAGCATGACAATGCAATGCTTTTAACGTGAGTAAAGTGAGAAGAAATGTTAATTTTTAATCCTAGAACCGTTTGATAGACACAACAATGAGAATGAAAGATAATCAGTGTATGTCCATCATTGTGTCATAGAACTCAGACAACAGTATAGTTCATACCGAAATATAACTTGCTTCCAACTTAGTTTCTGTTATTTTTTGTTTGAATTCTCTGACACAACGAGCATACTCGGATTTTCTTTCGTTCTCTATGTACTGAAATTATCAACTGGGTTTTAGACACAACAACATCCACTCATGTTTCCTTTGCCTGGTAAGTGATCCATCGATTCAAATTCCCCTAAAGAGAGCTTCCCACAACATAGCCATCTTTCTACCAGTCATAGACTCTTGAGCTATCATTATAGATATTTAGAATCGCGTTTATGGCAAACGGAAATGTGAGATTTCGCGATATGTTTTCTTGAAAAAATCAGTACACAGATAGGAGAATAGTGCAAAATAATTCTGATCTTTATTGCTAATGCAAAACTGCTCAATTTTACTGAAAAACTGAAAACAGGAAGTTGCTTATATAGAGTAAGCATGGTCACGTGGTCATTGTTGCCGTTTACTGTAAACGTAATTCTATCATACTGGGCCCAGTTGCTCAAAGCATGGTTAGCGCTAATCCGGGTTAAATACCATAACAACCTGTAGGTTTTAATACCTCTTAACCAATGGTTAGCGCTAACATGCTTCAAGCAACTCAGCCCTGACCCCAGAAAATTCATGGCCGTGTAAGCATGCACAATCGGCATTTATTTGTTATTCTTTTCTTGGCAGGCATCGTTCTTTCAAAGGTTCAACTGTCGGTAAAGCTGCAGTGATGGCCATGTGTGGACGCAAGTCAGGTGGTGTGGTCCAGGTAGAATTTACGGTGACTCCGGTCGGGTGTGCCTACATGTTGTACTTACTTCTGATAATTACTGTAGTCACAAAAATGTATGGGCCAATAAATTTTGAAACCGAAAAAAATTCAGAAACTTTTTCTGTCCAATCAAAAACATAGTCCGAACATTTTTGATTATGTATAATTATCAAAAAGTAAATGTGCAGAATTATTGCAGTTTTAAACATGTTATAAAAGTAAGGCTTACGAAGAATGATCGAAAGTGTGACTCATTGGCTGGGATAACAAATTTAAGACATCAGTATTAATTGTGTTTCGCAGACATTTTGGTGCACTACCAAAAGCTCGGCGATCGGTAAATACCTTAACTTTTGAACAGTCTATACAAATAGCAACAACTTTAAATTAATCCCCGATTTTTCTTCGATTCTTTTCGTCTAATCGTCGGTTTCTATTTTTCAGGATCACGCAGTAAGTGCAGCAGCTACTGCAGCAACCATGGCTCATGAAATGGGACATAACTTTGGCATGCTCCATGATGAAGATAGTAAGTTATAGTTAACGAATTTTCGTAGCAGTGGAATAGGTTTTCAACTTTTCAAACAACGACACAAATTTTGAGTTTAGAAGCAAATAACAAGGAAGTGTTAGTTATAAATTGTTGAAATAGTAGTTATTTCAAGAATTTATAATCAAACCATCCTTGAACTGACGATCGATGGATGCTTAAGTATGTGAAACATGCCTAAACTCAAACGTCGTGTCGTTGTTTGAAATGTTTAATAATTATAGTTACAGCCAATTTAAACTCATCACCAAAAATGCCAGCGTGCGATGCAACGTAAGTCACAAGACAAGCATGGAGCCCCTGTCCACTGCATGGATTCTTGCTTCCTGAAATACAAACATTCATAGATTTCACGGTAGTGTATACACGCGAGTTTTCCCGTTATGATTCTCACCCCTTACGATTTTTAGGTTTATATTCTATGAATTCAGTAGTATTTATGCTGTGGCCCCATTGTGGGATCGAACATACCTCCCCCGTTGCTTTATCATGAGCGAATCTTGGCGGTCGAGTCACAGCCGTCGAAACCCTGAAGACGGTTTGTAAATTAAAAAGTTAAAGTAGAGGCTGTAATCCCTTCTCCATAAAATTCGCTCCTCTTTTGATGACAGTTAATTTTCGTTTCAGCCGGAACAATAAGTGGCGTCTTGCCAGTTTTAACAGGAAGTGTGTTGTATGACATGTTCGTGTGGTGTGCCTTGGCCTGTTGCCGGTTTTGGCAGGAAGTGCGTGTGTGGCGGAGGTCGAGGGATTTCTCGTTGCTTGTTGTTTCGGCGTCTTGCCAGATTGTACGTTGTCAATGTTTTGTCAGTTTTTGGACGGAAGCGTGTGGTGTGGCAAGACATGGTATGTCGTTTCGATGTGTCACCCGATTTTGCTGGAAGCTTGTGCGGCATGTTGCCAGTTTTGAAGGGAACTCTGTCGTGCGGCTTGTGGAAGGTTTTTTGCGGGAAGTGTGTTGTGTGCACATGTGGTTTCAGTTCTTTCAGCGTGTTTCAATAGCAGGAAGCAGACTCGTTTTTTTCATTTATTTTTCTGGAGGTCCTCTTCAGATGCCTAAATGCCCATTCCAATCTATTGGTCACTTATCTCAGAGCTTTTGTGAGAAATCTGCTCCAGTTGACAACTATACTATCGTGTATAACTCAGGAACTTTTTTTTTCAGTTCGTTTTTCGCCCGCTTTGTCTTGATTTGTCTTTTGACAGTGCTGACTGACGCGAAAGCAATGTCTATCTTGTGATACGAAATAAATAAACAGCTCATAGAGGTTGCAAGAGAACAGCGGAAGAAAGCAACAAAACACGGCTAATTTCACAATGGGAGCTATACTCTAATCCTGTTTTAGAATCCTCCATTTTGAACTGCCTAAAGGGAAAGTATGGAGCTACCCTGTATCCTTTGTGGAGAGCATTGAATTCCTCCCTTCCTCCCCCTCCCCTTCCCCCGTTTTCAGCATTAGCAGAGATAAAATAAAACGCTTTTCTGTGAGTGGGGCCTGAGGCTAGCTTTGGACTGACGTTGAAAAGTTTTGTGGAATTAGGATACCGTATCAGACTTATCATTGAACTTTTTCCACAGAACGTGTTGAGACTGATTTTATTTCTTTTTCAGTTAAGGGTTGTAAATGTGATGCACCGGCCGAAAATCAAGGATGTATCATGTCTGCAGTGGCCAAGTAAGTGCCTAGGGATTTAAAACTTGCTTGCGTTCAGCTGAAACTCTCGTGCGCTCTCGAAGAGTTGACCGCCTGAAGCTGCTTAGTGGCGCCCGCTTCAAACGACATATTGAAGTTTGCCAATTAGTGTGAACTTGTGTAGAGGCGCCTTCACACCACAAAGCGAAGTTTGCAAACTAGTGTTGGCAAATACAAGTTACCGTGTTCGGACATGGTTACTATCAAATTGTTGGCGACAAACAGAACTAGTCTCTTATCTCGCCAACTTTCTCAGCGACTTCCTTTTGGTTGGCAAACTCGCATTTAACTTGTGATCGTTTATCCAACGTGTTCCAACTTCAACTGCCAGAGAAAAGGATACAGAAAAAATTGCCGTCGAAACTCAAACTCAACATTTTGGAGGTTTGCCGTGTTAATGACGGGTTTGTCAAGATTTTGGAGTCTAACAGCACGACTTTGCCAACATTATAGGTTTGAAGAATGAAAGCGCCTTGTGTTTTTGTAAGAATCGACAAAGTTCAAACATGCGTACCCTCATTTATCTTCTGGACACCTCTTCAAATCACGGCGACCCTCGTTAGCGTTAAGACGTTCAGTACATTTTGACCAAAGTCATTGAAGCGGAAGCGAGGGGGGGAAATTTCTTAACTAAAATCATAGCTCGTTCTCTCAGCGATGCGAACAGCTATAGTTTACAGTTATTCCACCACATGTAAGGTTTTTATCTTCCTTCTTTTAGGAGTAAACCATCAACAGAATGGTCAACGTGTAGTGTGAAGTCATATGTCACGTATTTAAAGAGAGGAATGGATGCTTGTTTGTTCAATACTCCTCCTTCTGTAAGTTCTTATGGTTTGAAATAAACAGCTGCATGCGTAACTTGCGTTAGAACGTTTTGAGAATTACTTACGAAACAAGCTGTCCCTTGTTCAACCAGTTTCGAATTTCTTTAAGTGTTACGAAATTAATTTAAAGCCTGTTGTTTGAAATTTCGCAGTTGTTTGGAGATGCCGTGTGCGGCAATGGCTTCAAAGAAGAAGACGAAGAGTGCGACTGCGGCACCATCGAGGTAAGAAGAAAGTTCTTCTGGTGGAAAGGTTTTTTATAAAAAACGGCAATTATCCTGCGAAATAGCGCGGAATATATCCCCTGATTTTTGCCAACCTGGCCAATAACCTCGTCGGCTCAGTATTAGGCGATATTCCGCGATATTTCGCAGGAAAATTGTCAATCAGATGAACTAAAAGGAACTTAATGCAGTTGCATTGTGAACCCTTCAGTACTGTACTTCAGTTTGGTAATGGAGGAATAAAAAGTCAAAAGCTGCACATGTCTGACCAGTGTTGAAAATCGTCAGATCAAAACGAAGGAGTGGAGCGAGAGAGGCTAGAGATCACATTTTGGCTTCACGAAAATTTGTGGCATGGTTTAAAGTGGGTATACTGGGAGCCATGAGAGAGTAGACTGGGCGCAGACATCTCCAGGTTCCTTAAATAAAACACGTTTCAGTGCGCACAGGCCATGAGACAGCTGACCTCCACAAACGGACACTTGTGATAAACGTGCATTGATTTGCTTCCGAATGTTTGGTGTTTTGTTAATTGTTTCATAGGAGTGTGAAAAGTACAGTGACGGCTGCTGTAATGCCACAACCTGCAAACTTCAGCCCGATTCTGAATGCGACACAGGCCCCTGTTGTGGAAATTGTAAGGTTAGTTTTCACAACAAAAAGGCCTTAAAAGCGGGATTGCGCATGCGTGCCTCCTAACCTCATGAGTGTAAGTTCAAGTGTATTATTTCCCACAAGTAAGATGAAAAATACAAAAGCACACTTTGAGAAAAGACGATTTGGTGAGGGGACCATTCAAGAGAACAGTAGGCTTCCTCGTTTCAACAGTTGAGATCACATCATTGTTAATTGACAGGAATTTATTTTAATACTACGGCCTCTGCAGTATAATGTTGACGGCTGAGTATACAAAGAAAAGTGTTTTTTTTGTTTTTTTTCTATTTTGGTTGTTGTTGTTTAGCCTGTTCCAGGCGTTCAGAATGTGGGGAGAAGCACAAAGAAAATTGCAATGTCAAAGAATAATAAAATCGAGGAGACTGGAGAGAGAAGACTCAGAAGACGAGAGAACTTTCGCTCGAATTAACAAATTGACGTCAGTTTTTCATGCGTCTGCCCTGTTATTGATTATGAATTTCGTCATAACATTGTCAAAGTAGCTGTGGATCCCGCAGACTACGTTGACAATGTTATGACGAAATTCATGATCAATAACAGGACAGACGCATGAAAAACTGACGTCGATTTGTTTTTTACTATAACAAACACCCAGAAGGGAAAAAGTGAAGTCAAAACGCGGGAAAAAAATGCGAGAACCTTAAATTTCATTTAATCTGACGCGACCAAAATCAAAAAATTGTCTCGGTCTCTTATTGGTTAATGGAAAAAAGGGAGACTTTCTATTGGTTAAAAAGTGACAGATTGACGTTGGTTGTTTTCAAATCCTCCGTTCTCGTTCGTTGCGTCAACATCGCATAAATAATAAATTTGTGTCTGTCCGCTTATTGACAATGAAAATTAGCCAATGAACGCGCTCGAATTTCCGCAGTTATTTTGTAAAAAGTTCTTTCGCCCATGCTCCTCGTTGTGCTCCTCCTCTCGCACGCATCGCAACAAGCTACTTCGCCCTACAAAATTTCTTCTAAAACCCTGTTGCCCTTCATGTCAGGTATCATTTTTGTCTTGTATTCAAAATAGCAGATGTATCGTATAAAGGCCTATTTTGAGTATATTCTAAAATTGGTGATCAAATTTTTCCGGATTGTAATACTAAGTTTAGTCGATGGAATGCACCTGTTTATGGGACTGTTTCAGTTTCAAGCTTGCGACCTGCAAATAATGTTTCTATTTTCTTTACTTTGATTTCAGCTCAAGCCTCAAGGTTCTCTTTGCCGAGACAAAGTGAACGATTGTGATCTGCCGGAATTTTGCACGGGGAAATCAGAATTGGTGAGTTTCATTTGTTACTAACTGTTAAGAGCAATTCTCCAGGAAAGTGAAGCAAAGTTGGAAATGAAAATTTTTAACCCCCCTTCATTTTTTGTGTGGAGGTAGGTTACCTGGAGGGATGAACAAAAACAGCCATATTTGGATCGGCAGGTGCGTCGTTGCCATGGAAACCGCACTTGATCACGTCGGCCTGAGGTCTATGTTTTGACCGAAAAATTCACTCTCAAATAGTAAAAATAAACGAGTCTGGTTCTCGAGTACATGTGAACCAATTCAAATGAAATTCATACAGATGGTAGAACCACTCTCCCAGTTTATAAAATTTTCTGTTAGAGTATTTTGGGTTCTATAATCAAGAAGACAATGTTCGTATTACTATGTTGCCTGTCAGCCATTTTGACAATAGAAGGAAAAACAAGCACAACCATATTCGTTATTTCTCCGAAAGTACTCTTTCCACATAGACCAAATTAGCAGCAGGGCTTACATAGATATTGAAGTTTATAAATATTATAAAATCTATTTGGGGAAAATTATATTCTGGCCGTGGGTGTTGAAGACATCCGAGGCAAGTTGCAAGAAATTGCAAAATTGGAAATGTTGAGGTCTCCAGTATTTGGTTCAAACAGGCTTTAGATAGAGAATATCAGCTTCAGAGGTTTTTTCATTCATGTTATCTGTTATCTACATTTGATTGATTAGGTTTTGGCCAACAAATTTGATGAAATATAAATTAAAACAAAGCCCACCTTGTAAGTTTTGGGAATTTCTTCAGGATGCTTTTGTCGTATAGGATGGGTCTCTCCTCAGTTCGCTCGCTCCATTTCCTTGACCAAATCTTGCACAGACTCTAGGGAAAGGACAAAGCTAACTACCTAGCCTCGCCGAACATCTACTTTTAGACCAAAGATGATGATGCATTAACCCGAATAAAGAACAGTCGAACAGGTCAAACACAGTCGTGTGTCGAGTATCGAAATAATTCATCAATACAATCCATCCAGGAAGTTAAATAGATGCATCAAGATCACAGCTGAGCAAATACATGTCTGCGACGATTCTGAATAAAGTCTTTGGCTAAATCGAGCCGTACATTCCGTGGTGCATGGTTGAGAAGCGAAGAAATCGTTGTTTACGACCTGTTTACGACCAAACGTATGTAGACCGGAAATGCGAGTAGCAAAACTGCTGACCGGATGTAGTTTTAAATGCGATATACGCGCTTTTTGTTTGTTTGTTTGTTTGTTTGTTTTTTGTAGCTTATTGGATGTTAAGGATGGCCTGCATGTAAGATACGTCGCTGATCTGGGGCATTAGCGTACACATTAGAAGTTACGAAGTTAAAATTTTTGACCAACCTCTCCTTCAGAAATAAATAAGTCCTCTCCAAGCCGATAAATTTTCACATTCATTACCTAATACCTGCCCAAATTTTGGCATTCTTTCTGTTTATTTATTTATTTATTTATTTTTTGCTGTTTTTTTTTTTTTTTTTGGTGGGGGGAGGGGTTACCGGACGTAAATTTGTGCCGTCGATCAAAAACACTGTAAGGGAAATTTGCATATCGTCGTGCAAAGGAAAATATCCTGGTCTGGACAATGGAAAGTTGGTCTCTTTCAAATCCCAAAAGGGACATTTCGGTTTGTGAGTGCAGTGGAAACAATATAAAACTCAGTCAATGTCAAAGGGATATTTCCAGGCACATGCAAGCCTACGGACTTCGTATAAACCGTGATGAAATCAGCGACGAAATGGATCTTATTCTTTGCCGTGCAGGTAAATAAATGTAACATTTCACGCGCGAATTTTTCATTCTCTTGTCACGAATAGTTTATCATAACTGAATTTGTAACTGCATTATCACAGTCTAAAGAGCAATCTTTTTTTTTTTGGGGGGGGGGGGTGCGGCTATTATGATCATGCGTTCAATTTTCACCCAAGCTTCAGTTCAGCTTCATTTCCTTTGTTTTTGTTTTCATTCGGTTATTCTGCTTTTTTTTTTTTTTTTTTGGCTTTCTTCACCATTGCCATTGTGAAACAACCCCATTACAAGAGGATTTCATTACACATACATCCGGTGTTACATCCCATTACATTGTGTTACATCCGGTCAGCAGTCGTGCTTCTCGGACTTCCGGCCTATGCGTTCAGTTTATTTACCATTCTTGGCTTGTCGACTATCGCAATATCTGACTCGATTTTAGCCAAAGACGTTACTTTGGATTGTTCAAAGGCTTGCATTTGCTTTGTACATCGATCTCGACACATTTACTTTACTTCCTGGCTGAATAATATTGATGAATTTAGGTGCTCGACGGCAGAAATCGCAAGCATTACGACCATGTTCTGGACTTTGTCAACTATTCTTTGTCAAGTGTATGTGGGCTACTTGTATCCTCATCCCTGGTCTGAAACACAGCAAACTGGATATTCGATGGGAGTAACTGTTAGTCTGCGCTAGATTTGGTCAAAAAGACGGAACGTGCGTGGAGAGAACCACGCGACGAAAGCATCTTGAAGAAATTCCCAAAACCCTCAAGGTAGGTTTTGTATGCCAATTTATCTTTCATCAAATTTGTTGGCTAAAACGTTATTTACTAAATGTAGGTAGCAGACAAGATGATAAAAGATACTGTTGAAGCTGATTTTCTCTCCGGCTAAAGCCTGTTTGAGCTAAATACTAGAGCTCTCAAAATTACCAATTTTGCAATTTTTTGCAATTTGTCCCAGGTGTCTTCAGCACCCATGGCCAGAGTATAGTTTTCCCCAAATTGATTTTATAATGTTTAGAAACGTCAATATCTATGTAATCTCTGCTGCTAATTTGGTTTATGTGGAAAGAGTACTTTCGGAGAAAAAACGAATATCGTTGTGCTTGTTTTTCCTGCTTGTCTAAATGGCTGACAGGGAACATAGTAGGACGAGCATTTTCTTCTTGTTTATAAAACCCAAATTATTCTAACGGCGAATTTTATAAACTGGAAGAGTGGCTCTAACATCTGTATGAATTTCATTTGAATTGGGTCACATGCACCCGAGAACCAGACTCGTTTACTTTTACTTTTTGAGAGTGAAACTTTTGCTCAAAACATGGTCCCAAGGCCGACGTCATATAGTGCGGTTACCATGGCAACGATACATCTGCCGATCCAAATGTGGTTGTTTTTGTATATCCCCCAAGGTAACCTACCTGCACACAAAAATTGAAGAGGGGTTAAAATGTTTCATTTCCAACTTTGCTTCACTTTCCTGGAGAATTGCTCTTAAATAAACGTGCAAAAAGAATTTTTAAGGGAACCTCCACTCCGACATCAAATTGATGTTAAATTGTTGGCAATTATTTCTTAATCCTAAATTTTAGTTGAAAAGTATAATTAACATTCAAGTGTGCTAAAAATTTATATGGTTATCCCCTGTTTTCGCTTTTAAATCTCCTGGGCGCCGCCATTTTGGATTTTATAACGTCATACGGTCGTCAGTAAGCAGAAGTTCTTGGCGGCGCCCGAAAAATGTAAAAGCGAAAATAGGCGATAATCAACTCCCGTTTTCTCCGATACAGAAATAATATTTCTATGTTTTCCAACAACAAAATTTGAAATTAGATTGTATTTTTAAAAATTAAACGTTAATTTATTCCAAGAGTGGAGGTTTCCTTTAAAGAGATCTTCCCAGTTATGAGCAAGGGAACCAACTGCTGACGGAAAAGTTCGAACCCATGACGTTTATGTCAGTTTCTGGTGCAAACGCTTTAGTTATAATGTCGTACATGACAGCTGGTCAATTGAGAGTTTTATTTCTAGTACCTGTAATACATCGAACATAGGAAATTCGTCCTGAACAGAATTATCTTTATTTTCCTTGTAATGGCTTTTCTGTTATAACATTGAAATATGCACCAATTACGAGAATTATGTACATCGATCCTCAGATATTCTGCAAAATGTAGGGCAGAATTTGATGGTAATCCGAAGGAATTTTTACCTGAACTAGCGTATGTTTTGTTTGTGCTCTGAATGGATTTTTACTGTTTTCAGCTTTTATTTTGAAGGGTGAGTGTGTTTTTAGTCCCGGCCAAGTGTCACGTGTTCTCCAGAAAAGCCTCCCGGCATCAACTCGCCATTGATAAGTGAAGGCCTCTTTAGGTGACATGTATGACCACGTGACCATGTTTATCCTATATTTGCCGCTCGCTGTTTTCAGTTTCTCAGTAAAATTGAGTAGTTTTGCGTTAGCATGAAAGGCCAGAACTGTTTTGCACTATTCTTAACTATGTACTCATTTTTCTCAGCAAAACATAAACGCGAATCTGACGTTTTGTCGTTTGTCGTAAACGCGATTCTAACTCTCTCTAATTTTTTTTTCTACTTTTAGTGTCCAAGCAATAAGTACGTTCAAGATGGAAGGCCATGTGCGAACAAACAGGTCAGAAAGTTTTAATGCAATTGTCCTTGGCTTTAACGTCTTGAACATGACTGGTAGTAAAGAACGAGAAAACGACGACAAGAACTGAAAGCTTTTAGTAAAGTTGCAAGGCTTGAGTTTACTAAAAAGTTTATGTCCCATGCGATGCAAATTACTGAAATCAGTCCATCTAGACGAACGTTGGTATCCGACGGGTCGCCGGCATAGTTTCCCGTCAAAATTTGCTGCGCACGGTAAGGACCAAATGGCGCGAAAAAACGTTGTTGCCGCTTTCAATTTATACTGACCGTTGGACACTGAGTTGAGTGTTTGCGTTTTAGAGAACGTCAATTCTATCAAACATGTTTGTACCATATCTTTGAGTTGTCACTGAAGAGTTCTTGTTTCTTCTAAAGGGATACTGCTATAACGGTGAATGCCCCACACATGACGAGCAGTGTAAAGACTTGTGGGGACGAGGTATGCTGCAATCAACTTGTAACCTGTTCGAAGACCCCACGGTCATTTAGTTTTCGATAACAGGGTTCAAACTACAAAACACGCCTTCCCAGCTGACTTGAGGTAGCTGTCTTATTCAATGTCGCTTGTAGAACATTTCTGAATTTTACATTATGGCCGAATGTGCCTTGGTCGGGTTTAAACGCATTCTTGTTGTAGTCTCGTCGTCAAAACAAGAGGTTTACGAGCCGAGCAATAGCTTTTTCCAGCCGCAACGTGTCTAAAGACGTTGTTTACTTTCAGATGCCTTGTCTGGTCCGGAAGGGTGCTATAAGAGTAACGAGAAGGGCACAGTATGGGGAAATTGCCATCAATCGGGGGAAGTCTACAAAAAGTGTGCTCCACAGTAAGTGTGCTTATTATAGTTCCGTAAGCGTGCAAAACTGCTGCTTAGTGTTTGGAGGATACTTTTATTGAACAAGGGGTGCGGTAATTTTTGTCGACGTGTTCACGTTTCTTTATGCGATTCCATTTCTTCGATGTAATCTGACAGTTTTAATTGTTGGCCCGTGAACATTTTGGGGGTGGCCTGCACCGTTTGCAACGTCTCACATTGTTGGTCGAGAGGACAAAGAAACAAACAACAAAACAATGCGCCGAGACACAAAAAAACAATGGAGCGGCAGGTTATGTGGGTCCAGTGAAAGTAGAGCTCAGGAAAAGTGCTGACCTACTGACATTTTGAGTAGATTCGTTTAGGCACAACACGATTGCTAAAATACCTTTAGTGCGAACACATCGTTTGTCCAGTCTGTTTTTCTTGCTTAAAAAAAATGCCACCCGGTTATAAACACAGTCATTTTTAATGCGCAAATCTATAAAGCAAGAAGATCGCGGCTTTATCTCCAGGTTCAAACAATATTCAGGGCCTTCTTTCTAAAACCAGATCAACAAGGCGCTGCCTTTGCTATTACAGCTACAAATGGTTAGACCTGCATGTGGCTGTGACACCACGTAGTGTATACCTGAAGAGTGGTGAGAGACGGATGTATTAGAAGGCTACGGACCTGCCTCCAAAGACGTACAACACAGCCGCCTAGGACATGCCAAATCCTGTCTATCACCCCTTTGTTATCATGCTTTTTTTCCTGGGCTGGGTGGGTAAAATAAGATCACCAGTGAATCGATAGTGGATGACATTTTGACATCGTAAAGCGCCCCAAGCATGTGTTCTGATATGCGCGATATACAGGCCTCCATATCAGTCTTCATCTCCATTATTGGCGCAGCAGTGATAAGTGCTAAGTATTTGTTTATTTATGTGTTATTTTGTTGTATTTCGTTTTTAGGGACAAACTTTGTGGGATGCTTCAGTGTACAAACATAGATGTTGATTTGCCAATTATTGGCACAGGGAGAAGCAGCTACCAGCAGTACTACGGCCCAACCTTGTGCAAGTTAGTATGAGTCTGTTTCGTGTTTCATTTGCGCATGACAGAATTACAGGGCAGTGTAACACTGTACACTGCAATCAGCTCCTCATTTCTCCGCTCAAGGACAGTCGAGCAGGAAGAAGAAATTATTGAACGATAAAATAGCCCAGCCCACATCGCCGAAATGCGACTTCCTTTGTGTTTGAGAAGAAATTCATAAGTGTGACCGTTAACATGATAGCTCTCTCAGCGTTACCTTCGTGTTTAGCTATTTACTTAAATACCGTAATGTTTATGGCCTTATGTGACCAAACAGAATTGCCAGAAATAATATCCATTGTTTTCGAAGATTAGCCTCTTGTCTTGACTCCCCGATACACACAAGTACAGGAAATCTGAGGTTCCTGTTTAATTCGTTGTTTTAGGAGCGCTTCTTTGTCCCTTGGGTTGGATGTTCCTGATCCAGGAGTGACCGTAGAAGGAACAAAATGCGGAGAAAACAAGGTGGGTCATAAACTGCTCATCGTATGTTAAACAAAATTCATGATTCTGAGTTGTTCTTCGAGCACCTATATGCGACGTAATTAGAGCACGGTCACGTGATGTCAAATTGCAGCTGTCCAATTACAAGCTACGCTCGTCCACCGTTGGCAAAACTAATTGATTGTATCTCTGACTATATAAGTAAAAAGAGGTTCGCGTAAACGTTTTAATGAGGTATTTTCTTTTTATACGATTAATTGGTATTTTGACTTCCTGTCGTTATATTCAAGGGTAATCGTGCTTGTAGTTTCTAATCGTCCTGTAGCGCATGATTTGAACGTAATCGCCAGGGAACGGTTGCATTACGCATCTTAAGATACGCGTGAGTTTTCTACTGTCGTTCCCTGCCTTCCGAAGGATTTTTCTCGCACTCTCTTTGTCTTCCTATCCTCCGTAGACTCCCTTCGGCCGAATTATCCAATATCTGATAGCGCTTGAGAAAATTCTTCGGAACGCAGAGAATGGTTGCAGAAAACACTCATTTATCTTGAGATGCTTTATGCAACTCGGTCCAGATCACTAGAATATACGACACTCAGTCAAATTACCACTAATCATTTGAGTTCTTTATGCCAGAAAAACAATTATCTCATAGACCAAGTTGTTTAAGAAATACTATTCTTGTAAACGCGGGCACCTCGATATATCTGCCCAGATCAGATTCATGTGTGAAGAACGAAAAATACCTCATTAAGTATTTATTCTTGTTACAAGTGCAGAGGTTTGTTTTTGATAATCTGTCCTCTTGTCTTTTTTCCAGCTTTGTCTAGACCGAAAGTGTACAAGTATAGAGACGCTTACATCACGCCTTACAAACTGCCCAAACAATTGCTCTAATGAAAATGGGGTGAGTGCGCATGCGCAATCGCTGCCTTATTGATTTAGCTAGTGAGTGGAAGACAGTTCCTATCCGCAGCGGTAAAACCTGCGGCGCATGCGCGATTTCAACAAATTGTGAAATTTTCTCGAATTATATTACTGGCAGTGTGGAATGACTGTGGAATCTACCAAGAACGCAGAACGGAAGGACGTTCCTAAAGCGTCAGCTTGGAATTTCGCTGCACACAGCATTTTTTTGAATGTTTTCGAAACAAGTGGTTATATATTTGAAATCTGACCGAAGTGTCGTATTTTTGCTTTGAATCAAAAGAAAAATTATAAAATAAATAAATAATGGGAATTGCAGTGGCTCATCCCCAGTGTGGCTCTTCGTCCACTGTTTCCAGGCCGAATTGGAATTTGGAAATGTTGGATTTTTGTGGAGGGAGGAAAACCGGAGTACCCGGAGAAAAACCCTCGGAACAGGGACGAGAACTAACAACAAACTCAACCCACATATGGCGTCAACTTTGGGAATCGAACCCGGGCCACATTGGTGGGAGGCCAGTGCTGTCACCATCGCGCCCCAGAAATGTACGCTAATGAGATTCACGAACTGTATGATAGACATCACAAGGTGTCCCCTTACCTTAATTCTCAGTGAAACATACATAATTTTGTCAAACATGAAGTCATATGAAAACGACAAAAAGGCCTGTTTTATATGAAGTGCCCAAATTCAGGGTTAGGTGCATTTCTGGACATAAGTGGGCGCCATGCCTGTTTCCTTGAGCCTCGCTGTCGCTAGCAGCCCCGGAACCATCCGCTGTCGTCCAGCGGAGGGAATTCATAACAAAAAGCAAATCATCTCCTTCGCGACGTACGTAGCAAACATATTTCTTTTAATGATGTTTGACTTGTGTTACACTGTTCGATTTATCTCGCAACTTCGTAGATTTGTAACAACGAAGCTGAGTGTTTCTGCTTGAGCTGTTGGCAGGGGTCAGACTGCAGTCGGTGGGTAGACTGCAAGGACGGCGTTGAAGGTATGTTACAAACCAAAGTTAAAAACAAAAATCCTTCCAATGCGACCTCTGGTTTGCTGTTTAAACAACTTCGAACTCATGGGCAAGCTGGAAAGATGTGTAGAAAGTTGTTTTAAATGATCGGGGCAGGGTTGTTCAGACAGTGGATAGCATTATGGTGTGGCTAAACGTCATCCAGGGAATAATCTGATCTTGAGTCATTCCGGAATCGTCTTGCACATGAGGTCATAGCGGAGGATGCCTGCAGCGCCCAGTTGGCTCTGGTTTCAGGACCCCTGGATCGACTTCTCTGCGTGTGCGATATGTGCTGATAGCCTATTAGAATGGAGCTTATTAGAGCACCAAAGTGCGCATTTCTTAGGACTGTCTACATTTATATAATAGTGGGCTTACGCAACAGGACGGCTGAGGGAAGGGGACGGTAAAATATCATTGTGTGACCAACATGACATCTTAGTACCTTCACATTTTTAGGCGATTTTCGACTAAAACTAGTGTTCTCTCATCTGTGACAACCTGAAAACCACGAGTGGCAGGAATGTTGCAATCTAGAGTCATGAATACTTGGCCGTCACGTTGGTCACACAAGCACAATTTGCCGTCCCACCACATCAGCCGTCCTGTCGCGTAAACTTGCGTAAACACAGCGCGCGTTTTGCCATATCTGAGGTTAGTCTGTAGAAGTCTAGGTAAAGCCCAGTCATTGATGCTATCTACTCTTTGAGCAATTAGGACCTGGTTTTCTGCGGATTTATATTCTGAACAAGGGTGTTTAGACGTTTTATTTCCGGACATTATTTCAAATTGCATTGTTCAAGAATACTGCATTAAGTTAAATTCCACGTTAAAGTGTTCATCCTTTGTTCATTCCGTTGCATTACGCCAGTATGCATTTCGTTTCATGTTACAACCAATATCGCGATGCACTCTCCGTTTTCTCCTCCATGTCCATTTATCAGCTTAGAAAAGCTAAGTATGCATAATGCTAAACTCTAAAATAATAAAGCTAAAACACATAACTATGTTAGAATCCAGTGTCGGATTTAAATTGTAACTAAAAAAGCGCATTGATGACAGTAGCATTTATTAGCGTAAAAATAAACATGCCACGCCTGCAGAATATTCTAAAATTTAAAATGTGTTGAAATAGTTTTGCGTTAATTATTTTTTTTTTATTTTAACAATATAAATTAAAATAACAAGCATAACAGTTGTAGCAATGTTGCTCAATCAGTCAGTCTTAAAGAATATGAAGCTTTACGGTTCAGTGAATCAGAAACTGAAACTGAATGGTTTGTTGACAAACCCTTCATTTTTGGATGTCTTAAAGTCAGTGTCGCCTATTTTTAGTGTCCCTTTGAATAGCCAGAAAATATATTTGTATCGGTGGATCGTTTAAATAATGGTTCAGTTTTGGTAACAATAATCCTACTAGCGCACAGAACCTAGTTTAAATTATCTTTGGCTGTGGATGGTTAGGATGCAAATGGGTGCAACTCGCTATTGAATATTTTGTGTGTACTAGTACCATTGAAAACTTTCGGCTCCTTCTGGATTGTCCTTTTAAACCCACTTACAAGTGAACCGCAGTCTTACACTCCTTCGTTGAGTTGTTTGTCTTCGGAAAGCCAGACTTGGTACACTAACTACAAGTTAAACAGTAAAGAGTTATTTATTAGGACTGTACATTGGATGCCAATTCCGGTTAGCAGAGTTTACAATGACTTATCGCACATTCCAGTACCTTGTCAGCGGCTGCTCAATGCAGTGCGTCCTCTTCATACTGCTTTGACTGCTACCTTATACGAAAAAACTGTCTGACATCAATTTTCTTAGCTGTCAGTGGTTTCTAGGGAGCTTCAAGATTGCTGTTAGCACAATATGTAGAACGTACTGTTGACGCATTGCAAAACGTAAAGGTGGATGAGTATTTTACTAATGCCTTAACTGGAACTGTTAACCTATGACCTGAAAATCAGTTAACTCGCATGGTACAATTAAAGATGCATGTGTAAATACAACACAAGAAACACTAAAGCCGCTTTAAGCTCTAAATTAAGACAGGCCCTGTTAAACTTGCACTTGACAGAAAATCATTTTTATGCAATTCTCAAGCGCTGTAAACTTGTACTTGACAGAAAATCAGTTTGTTGTTGTTGTTATTGTTGTTGTTCTTTACTCAACACAAACCAAATACATTTGCACTATTGGTACAAACCCTTCCTCCTCACGTACGCACAGGTAACGGCACAGATCTAAACACGCCTACAGCTAGCATCACAGATGTTTCAGGTAAGATTCTTTAGCAGTTCTTCTTGTCTCGATCACAGGACTTGCGTTATATGTGTGTCACACAACGGTTCTCGTCACAGAGCAGCTCTTTCCGTGCCCGAGATTGGTCTCAGGGTGCTTTCAATTAGGAATATTGTTAGGAAAACAAGGAATATACTGCTGTCATATTATCCCGGGATCCGTTGCTATGGGAAGAAACAATGCTATGCTATTCATTCCTGTTCTGAAAGCAGAATGAAGGGGATAATTTTGCAAAGTTATGTTCTCGTGAGATGTGAATGGCCAGGATAGTCTTGAAAGAAGGAACTTAGGAGTCGGGCAGTCGTTGCTTAAAGCATCTTAAAGATAAGTGGATGTTTTCTGCATTCGTTCCGCGTCTTCCGAAGGATTTTTCGCGCTCTATTTGTGTTTCTCCGTCCTTTAACCGCCTTCAGCCGAGTGATCCAATATAGCGCTCGAGAACATCCTTCGGAACGTAGGGAATGACTGCAGAAAACTCCTTCTTGTCTAAAGATGGGCTATGTAACCTGGCACAGGCCCTCGAATGATGGAGAAAACGAAGGTTAATGGGTGGGCACAGAAGTGCCTTACTGGAGGAGACTCGGAGATTCTGAATATTCCATATCACGCTTGATGTTCCACATCCACGGTGCTACATCCCCAATTCTTTTTCTTTAAATTTTACCCGTCTTCTAGCCCCACCGGCACTCCCCCCCCCCCCCTGCTTCTCAATCCCTGTAATTTTCCTCAGTAACCCATATGCCTGTGGTTTTTTGCCTCCAATTATCCTCATCCCAGTAACCACTATCAGGACCACAGTGACAAAAGAAAGCGTGCTGGAATATAAAGGTAGAAGCTGTCCAGATCCTTCCCTCTTTTCCCTTGCTTTACTGGATCTCCTTCCCCTTGTCCCTTGTTCTTACGCACCTTTTTGAGAGAATGGAACTGGCTTCGTATGGAGAATCGTTGCGTGACATCCCAAATATCCGGTATGTGGTGGAGACTACGGGTTTTCTAACTGCACGATATGATTACCTCACTGCTGTACTAATACTGTGGTATTAATGCTTCCTGGGGCCTCTTCTCTAAAATACTTTAGTAATGTAAGAAGCATAAAGATTTAAGCTGTATGTGTAAAAAAGTTGTCGAACCTACTGTAACCGACACCAAGTTGACAAACCAGAGAGGTCTCTCATAAGATTCTGGGGGTAGGGGGGGGGGGGGGGGGCGACGGAAACTTTGTTAGAGAAGTGCGACTGGGTCTCGTAAACCCTGAACATGTTTACGACAACAAGCTTGGATTTCTTTACCATGTATCATTTTCTGAACCTGTTTATGAGGGTCATAGGTTGGCACTGCCATGGCAATTTATTCCAATGTCAATAATTATACGTACATTTGCTTTTCGCCGATACCAGGGCAGACTTTGAGATAGAATGGGCGAAAATCAGTTTCGAAGGGAAGGAGTCCTAATCAGGGATTATGGCTCCTGATAAGGGCCAATTTATTACAACGTTTGCACTTGTTGCCAACAAACTGTGCCCTTTGCTATAAAACATTCATGTATTTGAATTCTTTATTGAGTTTTCTCTTGCGTTTGCACATGAAAGTAGGGGCCCACCTTGTAAATTGCAAGGGTAAACGTTTTATTAACTTTGCTCAAGGTTCAGATTAAACCGCATCAGTTTACAGCCACGGGAAAATATGAACTTTGCGATTGGAAAATGACCCATCTTGATACCCTGCGGGCGTATGTCACCGGTTGTCGGTTCGGGGAGCTCGACAGTAAAACTAATAACAAGTAATGAATAATTGATAGTTAATTTGTACAAAGTATTGTAAGTGAAAAATATTGAGGTTAATCTTTTCTCTCTTAACGATTAATATGAAAACACTTGACAGTCTCGACAATTGTTCTTGAATAATCAACCAATGTCACTAACGTTAGATTGAATTTCTAATTCTGATAATATACTTTATTAGTTAACTTCGGTGAGTTGTTCTGTATCTAAAAAGTTAGTGCGATTAATTCATCTTCAAAAGTTGAAGGGGGCTTGCACTGCATCATAAACCACATTTCCCGGGGTATCCCATCGATGGAATCGATAATCGATGACAATCGATACCAATCGATATCAATTAATCGATTGATATTGTAAATATTGATAATAATTGCGCAATTCAGCCTTTGGCTGCGATGCAGTTTTAATAAACTATCTATCTATCTATCTATCTATCTAATCGATGGCGAAGATTCGTGTGGTTATCGATTGGTATCGATTATCAATACCAATCGTTAGATAAATTGGTATCGATTGGTTGCAGATTGACGGAACCGGAATCGACACATAAAAAACACAACTTTATACGCAGTAATTATAAACACATTTCATTTTAACGTTAACAGGAGAACGATACTCTCTTCTTTCTCTTTAACGCTAATGCCCCGTCCACGGGATTCCGTTTTTTTTTTTTTTTTTTTTTTTTTTTCGACAAATTAAAAGTTTGTTCCATGGGCCAATCTATAGACTTCAAAAACGGAAAGGGGTTGTATCGTGCCTTCACAGAAAAATTATAGTAACAGAAGTTGTACTTTTGCAAACAATGAAATTGCATGCCAAAAGCAGCAGCATGAGTTGTTGCAAAATAATGAATAAAGCAGCAATACCCAGCCTTACAATAACGAACCTGATCGTGCTTAAAACAAAGATCACATACATACAAACTGAAAAATCTATAAAGGTGCCAATTGCGTCTAAAAGATATAAAATGTGCAGCGAAAGATAAAAAAAGACGTTCCTTTTTTTCATCATAGTAGTAAGCGATGAGCCATTTTAGTTTTGGTGTTTGGTATTTCTGGGTCGGACGGAATTTGTTTTACCAGTTTCGTTCCCAGGGCTTCCTAAAAATGGCGGATGTTTGGACAGGGAGCGTGCGTAACGTCTGTTCAAGGTTGCTGAGCCAATCGATAGCAATCGATGAACGGGTTTTGTGTGGTTATCGATTGGTCATCGATTGACCGATACCAATCGATACCAATTAACTAATTTTATCGATTGATATCGATTGATCGATTGAATTTCCGATCATCGGTTTCCATCGATTGGATACCCCGGGACATTTTCAAGCTTTTCAAACACGTTTTCTTTTTCTTAAAGATAAAAACTGAATTTCAAATAAGTCGATGACGATATTCTGTCACATTTTACCATCTTGTCACTTACCATACTTTACTTCGTACGTTTCTGTTAAAAAGAGGCTGTTAAAGGAACACTACGGAAATGCATGCTATTTTCCGCTAACTTTAGAATGCACCTCTACCTAGGCAAGTTACAAGGCCTTGAAACCTGCAAGTCAGTTATTGTTATTTGTGTGTGCCCTGTTTAATCTCGTTCTCAGGGTATTCGCATTTCAGAATAGATACAATAGTATACAATAGCGGAACATGTGACCGTAAAATCTCCCAAATATGTTGGACATTTTAATTACTTCAAAATTGTTCAAAAGTGAGATGACATGCTGAATGTTGATTTAAGGTTACGTGATATACTGTTGGGCAGAGTCTTCTCTTCTCGCCATTTTTAAAACGGTGCGGATCCCGGAGACAAGATTGTGTACTATCGCATATCCAGACATAAGCGTCTCTTATACTTTGTAATCAGGTCTTGCCTGGTGTTGTTAATACAGTCTCAAATAAAATTGCTTTTATTATATTTTTTATCACAACGGAACGAAGGATATCAATATTGTTATATCAATTGCTATTTAAAAAAAACGTCAAGTGAGAACAAGTTCAGCTAAAACGTGGACATCAGCTTAGTGTAATTTATTGTTTTAATTTCAATTTATTCCTTATTATTTATTAATAATTATTATTTTATTAACGAGCCGATGTCGATTAACACAGGAACTCTGTAATCCCCAGAAGTAGGAGCCAGTAATAATTGATTTCTATTTTCTACTCACCTTTTAATTGCAATTTGAATTAAAATAATAATAAGAATTCGTCGATTTGTTATCGTTGGAAAATAGCAAATATCCCAAGGAAATTAGTGTGTGAAAAGTGGTAACAACAAAGCCCTGGACAGACCATGCAACATTACATGAAACTGTGATAGGCTAACTAGCCACACGATGCATGACGTAAAATTGTGTACTTTAGATTTGCATAAACGACAGAGCTCCCTTTCATACATTAAACTTTTTTTTTTCCTTTGGGTGGAAGAATGGGATTTAGGATGGACCTACTTGCAAACCGTTGGCTTTATTCTTAAATTGGAAAATAAGTTAGAAAACAGGAATTAGTACTCAAAGTGGCAAATAATGTTAACGCCTTGAAAATATTGCGCGCAATGTTGCAGTAATTTCCGGGATGCAATACTCCGCATCATTATACGTTTTGGTGCACCGTGTGGCCGGGCCTCAAAGGTCGGTACATACGACGGGACTGAGCTCAGTCCCCTCGTGAGTACCAATCTTGATTTGATACTGAATTTGGGGCAGAAAGGGTTAACTGTGTGCGTTTTCTCTTTGTGTCAAAAGGATCTGAAGCGCCACAGACAGAAAAGCGAAGCAATCTAGCTGGAATCTTGATTGCAGTTTTCCTTGTCATTTTCCTGCTGATTGCGGCTATCTTTGCTTTCAAATATCGAGAACGTTTGGTGCGGAAATGGCGAGAATTTCAGCAGAAGGCACCTGGAACTAAGAGGTATTGGAGCGTGGTTCTGAGTGACTGTTTTTCGTTAGTTTATAATATACGGTAGGGAGGTTGACAACAAATGCAGCCTACTTCCTTGTTTACTGACAATGCTACAGCGTTTGTAGTTTTCCGTAGAACGCGATACGTAACTTTTCTAATGCTAGGGAATTGTTGAATGACGTTGCAAAGTCATTTTCTAAGAACGAGTCAGAGCCCTCAGGGCCGGGTTGTTCGAAAGCCGATTAACGCTAATCCACGATTAAATATTAACCGAGGTTTTCATCTCGCTCATTAAAAATGGTTTTAAAGGCTCATTTTAAACTAATGGTAAAGAAAAGTCTAAGGCAAAACTTAGGGACAAAAATCTTTTGGACGAATCCTTATGGATTAGTAAATATACTCGCATCAAAGTTTACGTTAACCCAGGATTAGCTTAATCGGGCTTTGAACAACTGGGCCCAGATGTATTAAAGTCGAGTTTAATTTTCTATACCTCACGGATTGTTTTGTTTCTCTGACTTGTTCTTTATCTTTCGCATTTTCTTAGCTATCAAGGCGTGTCCAATGGCTCTCCCAAACAAAGAAGAACGGCTACTGGAGCAGGAGCTTACACAAACCAAAGCACGGACGTGGAGGCCGCCAAACCAAGACCCAATATATCAGGGCCAACCCTCACTAGCACCACACGAAATAAACCTGATGTAACTATAACTACCAATCCTCTAGGCTCGACAAGGTTTTCAAACGGACCTGCTAAACAGGATTCACAGCCTAACGTAGCTTATAAACCTACTCCACACAGGCCAGAAAAACCTGCTGTGGAAAAGGAGACAACCACTGCAAAATATCCGCCGGCGAAGCTTCGAAATCCGGAATGGCCCCCCAGAAGTAACAAGGAAGCTTCCTTAAATCGTGCCTCCAGTCCCTTTACGGCGAATAAACCTGTTAACACTGGTAAACCTTTTCGACCACAGAGCCACGCGGGAATCTTGAATAAACCAGCCGTACCTCCTCCCCCGCCCGGAAGAGAACCGGTTAAACCTGTTAAACCTCGTCGACCAGAAAGCCACGCGGGAATGATCGACACACCAGAACCGGTTAAACCTGGTAAACCTCGTCGACCAGAAAGCCATGCGGGAATATTGGACAAACCAGCCGTTCCTCCCCCTGCAAAAAAGCCGCTTTCAAAATGGTCCGCTAGCAGCCAGAAGGAAGACTCAGATGGTTCTAAAGCTCCCGCCAGTCAACCTAAAAATCCCTGGAAGCCTCCCTTGAGACCTGTTGACGCGAAGTTTCCTAAACAGCCATCGGAGGAGAGGCCAACTTCCTTGCCTCTTAAACCTTCTGACTTGAAAAAAGCAGGACTTGCCGCGGGCGCCAAAAAGCCTTCCTCGTTTTCTACAGCTGATAATAAGCCCAAGAAAGTCCCGCTGAAACCCCCTGGTCCTATTCCATCGCGACCTGGAGCAAAACCGACGTAATTTAGAAATGTTGCAAACTCTCTTAGGTTGACGTTCCATAAGATGGATTTACACCGTAAATGATACAACTGGATCTTGCGATTACAAACAGATTTCGTTTGCTTCTGTGATTGCTTAAAACACCTGCAACATTTTTCATGTTATATGCAACATGAGGAGAAAGAATAGGTGGTTTGCATTGCCGCCATGTTGGTGTACAAAACAAAAGAAAATTTGTTCATATAGTTTGGATAAAAATGGAAGTTAAGTCCCAGAGGAGAAAAATCGTATTGTTCCGGTACACCAACATGGCCACCATGACGTCACATGCAAACCATCAATAGCTTGTAAATATTGTAAGAAAAAGGGGTACTGTGCAAGTTTTCCCTCACGCAATTTCTTGAAGGAGAAGTTGCTTCGTGTGAAATAAAAACTCGGTTAGTTTCGGCCGTTGGCTCGATGTTCCATTTCAATCGGTCTTCTTGCCCTGAATCGAAAAAAAAAAACACATCGCCCAATAACAGGACACAATATTAAATGTCACATAGAGTAAAATCAATGTGATCCTTGATGTGTGGTACATGGAAATCGTTCTTGCACATTAATTCCTTGGATTAAGAAATTGTCTCCAGTAAGGTTAGCCAGGTAGTCGTTTAAATGAACTGTAACTTTTAAATTAAGCCTCAGCAAAACAGTTTTACAGTGTAATTTTGCAGCGGAGTCTAGTAATATAGTGGTTTCATGTGCATTCTGGCGGAAATTATATTTTCGCTTTATTGAAAATTAGTCCAAAGAAGAACTAAAGATTGCTCAAATTACTGGTCCGTACTGGTTGTTGCGGAACACAGTGACCCAAAGCTTAAAGAATGTTAATAACAAAGTCAAAGGTTGCAACCAGTCCCTGAAGATTCAAACTGATGACGACAGGCTGGCGGCCTTTTTGGTGTACCATACCAACAGAAGCCTGAGAAACCTTTTGTTGAAGGTATACCAACATGGCGGCGGTGACAGCACGTGCATATGACATGATCACCACAGGATATTGTACATTTAAGTGTTCTGGTGGATTCTCTGCCCAAGGTATATGACTTAGCACATCGTCACTATCTTATTTAGAAAGATCGGATTTGAAAAAATGATTAGGAAGAGTAAACTTTCCTCCTCCTAATTTCTGTTAATTTATTCCGTATAAATGGGATATTATCCTGTGTTTGACTATATCGTTAAAACGGGCGTGTCCTTTGACTTTGAAATCACATTTCGCTCAGTTTTCGTAGAATTCTTGTCACTTGCATTCAAGCCAAGTAATATTTAAATCAATCTGGTATTGAAATCTAGATGTTGAGTGAGTCAACAGCCGGAAAACAAAACATTTCTGTCGAATATGTAGGTACATTTTTTGAAAATTCGTTTAAAATTGTCTTTAAGCAATTACTACTTCTTGTTTAGCAAGATGGTGTATTTTCTGTTCGTTTTTAGTAGCTATTTCAAGAATTGTGGTGTTTATTTTTGTTTTTAATACTTTCGCTTTCACAATTTTTGTTTTATAAATATGGGAAAGAAATCAATCATCATTTTAACAGTATTTTTAATATTATTTAATTAACAGTGGTGTTTCAAGTATATTTTCATACTCCTTATGTGGAACAAGATTTAGACTTTCAATATCAGTTGATGACGTAAATGATCTTGAGTTGAGATACAAATACAAATGCTATCAAAAGTTATATGTGACTGTAAATTATGCCGCGAATTAAGGGTGACAAATAAAAGTATTGCTTTTACCAAACTCCTGTGTTGTACAGCCACCTTTTTCGCCATGACGAGTTCCGGAAGGCAGTGTATGCTAATTGTCAGTGTGTAGTCATCGATAAAAGGGAGGGCAAAGAAGCACTCTTCCTTGCCAAACGTAGAGAAAGACTTGAACAAGTAAGAAGTTGGACGCTTCCTGTTATAAGAACTTAAGATGGAAAGTCATTAACCCGTGCAGGTCGAAAACGAGGACGTTATAAAAGGCAACAAGCGTTTGGTTGTCGGAAATCGTCCACATGAATCGTGGAAATTAACAGTTGGAATTGAGAAGTCCCATTTGCAGTAGTCGCTCTCCAATACTGTGCGATACACTTGAAGAGGGAAAGATGTAGATAAAGCAAAAGTTTGTACAGAGCAACATTTTAGGCACTGAGAGAATTATTAAAGCTTTCAATGTACTCTGGTCGGGAATTGTTCCATTGAAAAGTTGCAAGAGTTACGCTTGGGAATGTACACTCGAACAACAAAATTCGCGTTTCTCAGGCTCGTCTTAAATATTTTATTCTCGAGTTAGAATAAACATACAAGATTTTGGGTAAACTGGTTCAACTAAATATTAGCGTTCAAACCGTCTTCATTACTGTCATCATGTAATACACTGGAATCGAAAAACTCCTTTGTTGTGTAGCAGATCACGTTTTGACTTATTCGTACATCATTTCACACATGTTTTCACGACTGCTCAGATCAACTAACTCTTCGGCGTTTTCTTCTGCATCCCTGCCTAGTACTCGATTTGGATCCTGATCGCGATCTTGATCTGGACTCTTGACATGTGGTGAGCACCTTTTTATTTATTTACTTATTCATATATTTAACCCAATAAATTCAATTCATAATATTAGTTATTACAGCTTAGTACAAATTGTACACAAACTATTATTACAGGCATGAAGTCGAGGAAAGTCAATGTTTAACTACGGAAATGATGTACAACAGTCAAGGCCCCAGTTGTTCAAAGGCCAGATAACTTTATCCGCTGGATAAGGCACTATTCAGGGTCTAAAATATACTTCACGTTCAACGTTGTCCAAGGTTTACGTACACTCCCAAACTTAACTGTGGTTAGAGTGTGCATATTCGCTTGTACAAGAGGAAATACTGAAATCTTTTCCCAGATTGAAACTGTCGGATAGTGACTTATCCACAGGATGAAGTTATCTGGCCTTTGAACAACTGGTTCAAGATTATTAACAAACTATGTCATGGCTACAATTAAGACAATTATTTCTTACTAGGGCACCCCGGGGAGACCATGCTTATTGCTCGAGGCACTTTGGATTCCTACTGAATTATTTGTTGTTACAGGAAACAAACCAAATAAATATAATTTATTATCACCATGCCTGCCAGCTTTTTGCACAGCATCTCTGCTAGGCATCCTCCACACCTGTTTCCGAAACCCAATATTCTTGTTGTAGCAGTCGCATACAAACCCAGGCACCTTCCAAGAGCAGCCATGCCCTTCCAGATCTTCATGGGTGTTTGCTTGTGCCGTGAGCTTAGAGATTCCTGTGTCTTGTTTCACCGATTTGTACTGAACGCACGATTTCCCTTTACAGGCGCACCAGACTCCCAATCTATATCCACAGTCGTCGGGATGGTGGCAACCCTCTGCAGCCAGCGAGCACTCAAATTCAGGAGATTCCTTGGTTGAACCCCTTGTGTAGTCGAATTTCTGTATGTGAACCATTCTGCTTTCTATGAAGGGGCAGCCATAATTCAAGAAGCCGAGGTAGTAGTACTGCAGATTTACAGCTCTGACGTAGTTCTCTGATCCAATACCGAATCGGCTTTGCAAAATGTCCCAAATCGATCTAAAGGTGTGTTCAACAGATGCGTCTGATTCACCAGCTTCGTTCAAAAGTTGCTCAATTAGTTCTTTGCTCCTGTCGTTCATCAGCTTATTGCGGGTTTCCTTGGTACCCCCTTTGACAATGAGTTTGTCTACGGTGTTCATGTTGCTTGCCTTGGACTCTTCACTCTTGCTGACGTTTGCACATGCCTCGACCCCGACCTTGCTAACACTTACGGGGCCTGCAAGTTTAATGCAGCTGTTCACCTGAAAATCCCTCTGACTGTACGACTTTGAACTTTCTGCAAATGTCGTCTGCTTGATGCTTGATCCACGCTTCACAGACGTTATCACATGGGACCCGTATGTCTCCAAAAAGACGTTGTATGCCTTCCAGGAGTTTGCAAGCATCGGAAGTTTAAATGCCAACGGTAGCTTTTCAAAGTCCTTAAGGAAGTGTTTGGTTAGGTTGGAAATTTCAACGTTATCTAAACAATCCTTTTTCACCAGGATCTTTTCTGTCAAGGCGCGGACATTTAAAGCCATTCCACTCACTTGAGATTCCTTGGATTCTGTCGTCCGTATAACACTGTTGAGGGTGGTGCCCAGAGTAAACGCAGACTCGAGGGAGGCTTCCAAACCAGCTGAGGCGGCCATTTTTGAGTAAAAGGATTTGGTGCTTTTGTAATAATCGAAGTTACTGCCTGAGTAGTGTAACTTCTGCCTTTTAAAGCAGGTTTCCGGCAAAGTCTCAAACACTTTCGCCTCGTTTTCCTGGAAGTCGCCTAATAAGTTTGTCTTCCGAAGATTGATCCCTTTTCCAAGCTCATCCGTGTCACTGGTCGGCGTACCTTGCGCTCCTATATTTCTCAACGTGGCTGTCAGGCAGATAAACAGCAACAATGGATAAACCATGGCTGACCTTTTTTCCTGTGTCCCTTCGGGAATGTGGCACAACCTGTAAAAAGATCAAAAGAAAGATGCTTTCCTCAGTAGAATGGTTTTCCTAGACTGCGTGTACCTTCTATCGGTTATGAGTTTCAGTGACAATAAATCGTCAATTCGCTTCCTTACTTGGATGACTAGAAATGGAAGAGCAAACAGAATCGTTGAAAAATATCTTTCTCAATGATTTTCTTAAAATTATTTTATATATCTGATTTTACGTTAGGTGGGAAACTGGCCAACTGGGTGCCAAAACTTTTAATTTTAATCTCATTTTTTTAGAAACCATGAATTAAGAAACCTTACTATTCCACTACTATTCGATTTTCGAAGTTTTTGGAATGTTTTTGACCACCTGTGTTTTTGAAGTGCATGCTTTATAGTGCCAAACTTGATTTAGCGTCGCCAATTCGTACTTCTCAACGCTACAATGATTCTCCCTTAAATAAATAACTTTGCTTGCATACCCTTGCCGCATCACTTAACTGACTAGGGTAATATATACATTTAGCTAAGCCTAAAAGCGGAGCTCCACAATTTCTTTTTAATAGCATTTATATACATGCTACTCTGCTTATTGTATGAACGTAATAAGGTTCCAAATTCTTCATCCTGTCTTGAGTTATATATATCTTAAGTGCATACAAAGCAAACTTTTTACGCGTCAGCGGAAAATGTTTTGAGCCATAAGCTGTTCTTGTTGATCGTGCGAGATCACATTGCTGAATCCGATGAATCCGATGAGCATGCATAAAACGCTTGTGGATGAAAAAATTACGCTCTCTCTCAAATATTTTTCCTGTGAAAACTATTAATGTATTTGTGTAAAGTTTGAAATGCGTACAATAAAGAAAACTTAGCTACCACGTAATGTTTCCACACGTGCAATTTGGCCGCTCGGATAAAAATAAAATATTTGTTTCAAAATTTATTACTTTGTAAATCTTCCTCGTATAGAAATATTTAAAGTCTCATAATAAACGTTACAAGAAAAGAAGTAAAGGAAAAATAATGTTTGGTAATGGTTCGAAATATTTGAACGTTTACTTTAAAATTAGGGCGTACTGTTTACAAATATGCGCTGCGAATGACGAGCACAAAATGTTCAAAACAATTAGGAATATTTCTCCTGAAGAAATAATTCTAGTCTCTAACTAAAATTTAAGAAAAGAATACGGGAAAAATAATGTTTAGTTGTGGCCCGAAATATTTCAGTGGGCGCTTAAAATTAACGCGTGTTACAAAACTTATGCGCTGTGAATTGCGAACGAATTACACAAGTCCAGCACAAAATGTTCAAAACAATTCATAACTCTGTGAATAAATCTCTTACAGAAATAATTTTAGTCTCTAAGTAAACGTTAACAAAAGGAGAATACAGGAAAAATTATGTTTGGTTGTGGCCCGAAATATTTCAGTGAGCGCTTTAATTTAAAATTTTAGCGTGTTTACAAAACTTATGCGCTGCGAATGGCGAATGAATAAATAGAGAAGCCCAACACCACATTTTCAAAACAATTCATAACTCTGTGAATATTTCTCTTACAGAAGTAATTCTAGTCTCTAAGTAAACGTTAAAAAAAGGAGAGTACAGGAAAAATTATGTTTGGTTGTGGCCCGGAATATTTCAGTGAGCGCTTTAATTTAAAATTAGAGCGTGTTTACAAAACTTATGCGCTGCAAATGGCGAATGAATTCGAGAAGCCCAACACAAAATGTTCAAAACGAGTCATAACTCTGTGAATATTTCTCCTACAGAAACAATTCTAGTCTCTAAGTAAACGTTAACAAACGGAGAATACAGGAAAAATAATGTTTGGTTGTGGTCCGGAATATTTCAGTGAGCGCTTTAATTTAAAGTTAGAGCGTGTTTACAAAACTTATGCGCTGCGAATGGCGAATGAATTAGAGAAGCCCAACACAAAATGTTCAAAACGATTCATAACTCTGTGAATATTTCTCCTACAGAAACAATTCTAGTCTCTAAGTAAACGTTAACAAACGGAGAATACAGGAAAAATAATGTTTGGTTGTGGTCTGAAATATTTCAGTGAGCACTTAAAATTAGAGCGTGTTTACAAAACTTATGCGCTGAGAATAGCGAATGAATTACTGAAGTCCAACACAAAATGTTCATAGCAATTCATAACTCTGTGAATATTTCTCTTACAGAAATAATTCTAGTCTCTTAGTAAACGTTGACAAACGGAGAATACAGGAAAAATAATGTTTGGTTGTGGTCCGAAATATTTCAGTGAGCGCTTAAAATTAGAGCGTGTTTACAAAACTTATGCGCTGAGAATGGTAAGAGAAGTCCAACACAAAATGTTCAAAACAACACATAACTCTGTGAATATTTCTCCTACAGAAATAATTCAAGTCTATAAGTAAACGTTAACAAAAGGAGAATACAGGAAAAATAATGTTTGGTTGTGGTCCGAAATATTTAAACGTTTACTGCGTGTTTACAAATGTGCCCTGCGAATGATTTACACAAGTCCAACACAAAATATAACTCTGTGAATAGCTCTGTGAATGTTCAAAATTGATTGATCCACAAATATTTGTCGTATGGCAACGATTTAAGAGCGGCTGCCTGAGAATATCGAGAACTCGCGGTCAAAACTGAAATTTCGGATTTCCTCATATTTTGTCAGAAGAATCCCTTCAGAGAACTATTTACGAAAATAACATTAAAACTTTCCAAAGATTTTTCGTTTTCGAGAATTCCGGCATAATGTGAAATGCCGTGATCGCGGCGCAGCCGGCGTTAAATTTTGACGAGATTTGGTGCATTTTCAAAACGCTCGGGAAGGAAGACGGCTTAGCGTATTAAAACGATCTTTTGAAATTAAGTTAGGCATCCTTCTGAGAATACGAACGTAGGAAAATATTGCTGGAGGATTCTTATTTACATGCAGTTTTCAAAGTCCGAAGAATCCTATTTTCAGCATTTTTGTTGACACTTGAAATTGTGAAAACTTTGCGGACAGAATTCTTTTCCTGGTACATCGAAATTTACAATGAAAGTTACAGTAAAGCAAAGCTCTATTCTTGTGCTGCAACATATCAAAAATTCAGCTTGGGTAATTTAAAAGCCAGCCTTTGACGGAATAAAACACATAGGGAATTTTTGACATATTTTTTCAAAAAATTCCTGTGGTCACGCAAGGACAAGATGACATGTTTCAATAAATTATTGTTTGTATGTTATTTTTACCAGAGAATTATAAAATTCTTGTTCCAAAACTAAATCTAATGATCTAATAAGTTTTGAATTGTTTTATATACCTTAAATAAAATAAGTCTAACTAGGGAGTGAGATGTAACCCCAAATTTGAAAAGGTTAAAGTGTCATGTCACCTTTCTGCTCGTCCAGATCTCAACCAATTTTTTTTCATCGTCACATGGTGCATCTAGAAGTACTTCTAGAACCAAGTATTTATGATGTATCTTACTAAATAAGAACTTGTTTCAATAATAAAGCTAATAGCAGGCGTTAAAATCACTTTTGGGTTTGTGAAGCTGTGCAAAGCAGGCTTGTTTTCTAGATCACAGCCTATCAACAACATGCTGACTGTTGAACTCCTCGCATGTGAACACTTGAAAATGAGGAAATATTTCGAGGCAAAATCTTGCCCTGGTACATCGAAACTTACAACAACAGGTATGCTTGAGGTATGATCTGTTATTTTACTGCAACATGTAAGAAATCTAGTTTGGGTATAACATTTATAGTCAAGTGTTAACAAAATGGTCAGTCAGTGGTCAGTCACGCAAGTACTGGTTAACACATTTGAAATACATTTTATAGTCTTTATAATATATTTTCCCGAGAGAATGACAAAGCTATCGCTACAATACAAAATGTAATATTCTAAACAGTTTTTCGTTGCTGAATATTCCTATACAAAAAATTATTCACAGTTAGAGTGAGTGATAACTAATGCCACAGCAAAATTCGTAAAGGCCGATTGCCGTGGCATATAACGCAACGTCAGAATGATCGACAAATTTCATTATTGTACTTCACGCAACTAGTACGTTTTTCACTAAACAGAAGGGTGACAATCTGCTCAGTTCTTAAATGAATCTGTACGAAACAGCGACATTTTCTACCTCACAGTCGATAGCTAGGGTTAATGACATGTTTACGTTTTTATAACTACAGTGTAGTATCCGAGTTGTATTGCCTGCCGCTTCGATACCGCTGATATGAGATAAAATTCCATTTTGCCCGGCGCTTTGGCATATTTTCGAGGAGAAGGTAGATCACCTACACGTGGTATTGCTCACTGAAGACGAAACTTCCATCAAACAAACGTTGCGGTATTTTCATCTTTTTCGCACTGAGGAGTTCAACTAACCCGTGTAGTCTGTCTGTCTGTCTGCCTGTCAGTAAACGACCTTTATCGTAGCTAATTAAACAGCATTTTCTGAGTCTTTTTGAGTATTTTCTTCCATAGTAAAGAAAATAACATTGATTTAAAGCTGGTTGCAACGCATTCAACTTGTTAATAGATATATAAGTTTGCTGAAAATAATCCCTAGATCCCAGGCGCTTGCTTTTTCCAACCGGCCCTCAAACAATCTTGAGTGAATATGACATTTAAAAAAGAGGACAATGAATGAAGTTAATGCGGGGAGAAGAGGAAGCGGGGAAACTATTGTTTTATCTAAGAGGAGGGTACCATTTGGTATAGAGACACAATACTCTGGTCTTAGATGGAAAGGTGACTGATAAAACTTACAAAAAAAAAAGAGAGAAAATAATATTCAAAAACCGCAATGGTCTCAGCAATCATTTTATCGCTGTGGCTACTTTAATTTGAACGAATTTTTAATCTCCTTCAGTACACACATACCCTTGCACGAAAAAGGTATTCAACAATAATCCGAAGTATTTCCGCACTACAGATGTCATTTAATAGTAACTGCAGGTTTCTCATGCTCACAAAAAAAGCAAAGCAATATGCCATACCTCTAAGGCCTTTATTCGATTCACCAATTATGATGATGATGATGATGATGATGATGATGATGATGATGATGACGATAATGGTGGTGGTGATGATGATGATGATGATGATAATGATGATGATGATTTTAGAGCTTATTCAGGCATATATGAGTTTCGCGAGCGCGAAGACGAGCAACGCTTGCGGAATGCTAGTCACGCAGATTTCTCCCTCTCGGCCCCTTCCGACTAAACTAGACGTCTTAACTAGATGTGTACGGTCTTCGTTGGCGGTAGCCTCCCACGCAGTCGTTTTGAGGGGACTCGGGGAGGAGGTAATAAGAGTCCCCTAAAAACGACTGCGTGGGAGGCTACCGCCAACGAAGACCGTAGACATCTCGACGGCGCGGGCAGATGGTCTGATTGTTATTCGACTCATCCTTTCAGAATATCAAATTCCATCAATGTAAAGGCTGTTGTTCTTGGGTCATCGTAGGTTGATCAGAAATATCACCGCTGTTTGTATTCCATCAATGTAAAGTCAGTAAACGTAACTTCATATGTTCAATCAACAACATCAGATGATCGATAACTTTACTAACATGCGCGCACGAGGATTCATTACATTTCACTGTCAGTTTTGTCGTCAGCAAACACCTTCCTGGCGTTGGGACCTGGATGACTGGAGATATCTTTTTGGCATTCACCCAAAGAAACGCAGGTTGCTGTAATAGTACGAACTTTGACCGCAACCGGACTCGTCGTCTATCAAGGACGAAAATGAGCACGGAGCCATAAATGCAACCGAAAATATATAGAAACTGCAAAATATGACATCGCGGAAGAAGAAATACAGTTTCTAGTATCGAGCAAACCACTCCAAACCAAGAACGCACATTGCTATTTATAACCATTTTGCGTCATTGTTTATAAATAGCAAGTTTAAAATAGCTATGTACACAGTGATGGCCATAACATGCAAACAACATTGGTTATTCTCTGGTGCTCTTCTATCCGGATCGGACTGAGAAGGGTGGACTATTGCTCGCATTAATGGGGATGGTTCATTAAATGCCTATTTGCAGGCATTGGAACGGTAAGTGCTCATTCAAATATATTATAGCCGCAGTGTAGCCGTTAAAGATAATATTATGGCCAGCCTTGCACTAAAGTGAAAGCATGATTTTCTCTACCGGCTCTGATATCTCAGTTCTGTTTATGATATATAGTCTAGGACCTGCAAATTGAAAACACAGATACCTTGTTCTTCAGCTTTTAGAATTCTCGTCTTCGCTTGTCCAGCTCAATGTAAGTGCCTGTCACGACGTTTTATTGACAGTGAGGATGAGATGCATCTTTGACAAACCTAGGATTTATAAAAACTGCGACTTTTGCGGAACTTTTCTGAACCAAAGGCGTTTTTCACGCAAGTCGATTAGTAATTTAATGAAACATTATCGCCTGTCGGGGGTTGCAGATACATTTTGATATGAAATATTTACTGATTTCGTTTCGTATCCTTCGCATTGTTGACGCTGGCGTACCGAAGAAAGCGTGACATAACACCTGAGCGTTTCATTTTTTTGTTTGCGATCGGTGATCGCCTACTAGGAATGAAATTATTTTTTATAGGGATAAACCCATCAACACATGAGATTTTGTTTCCGAATAACAACTTAGTTTTATTTCCCAGAATTGAAACATAAACAATAAATTTATTTTAAACTTATTTTAAAACTTGTCCTTGCGTGACCACTGCCATTTTTGAAAAAAAAATTGAAATGCCGTATGTGTTTACTTCCGTCAACGCTTGGATTTTAAATTACCCAAGCTGGATTTTTTATATATTGCAGTACATGTATAGAGCTTTCCTAAAGTATAATACTTGCTTCAAATTTAGATGTACCAGGGCACGATATTTGTCCGCAAAGTTTCCACAATTTCAAGTGTCAACAAAAATGCTGAAAATAGGATTCTTCGGACTTTGAAAACTGCATGTTAATAAGAATCCTCCAGCAATATTTTCCTACGTTCGTATTCTCCGAAGGATGCCTAACTTAATTTCAAAAGATCGTTTTAATACGCTAAGCCGTCTTCCTTCCCGAGCGTTTTGAAAATGCACCAAATCTCGTCAAAATTTAACGCCGGCTGCGCCGCGATCACGGCATTTCACATTATGCCGGAATTCTCGAAAACGAAAAATCTTTGGAAAGTTTTAATGTTATTTTCGTAAATAGTTCTCTGAAGGGATTCTTCTGACAAAATATGAGGAAATCCGAAATTTCAGTTTTGACCGCGAGTTCTCGATATTCTCAGGCAGCCGCTCTTAAGTATTTATGTATAATTTGAAGTATGTTAAATATGGAAAATTACCGACAGTTGCCTGCAAAAATGCATTTAATTTCTATGCGGCGTGCGAGTTGCTTACTCACCCAGCTCACCACATGTTTGTTTTCAACTGACATTTCGCATGTTTGTTCATCGCTCTCGGGTTTCAAATTTGCTTATTAGTCGCCTGCTTTCTCGACATATGTAGTTTGACAACATATTCAACGAATACAAGAAATTAGTGTTCTTCAAAATTCTCGTTTGTTGTTTTAAAAGAAGCCATCCCACTTCCCGCCAAAAAAACGTCGGTTGCCGCACGGGTTGAGTGTGACATTTCACTATGGCTTACATAGAGGGGCGGACGTACGTACGTACGTACGTACGCCGGACGGACAGTGACGTCATAACCAAAATTTTTCGCATACATAGGTTTACCAAAATCTCTTATCAATGGGGCTCCGGCGCGCGGAGATCCGCTACAAATTTCATATTCCAGGAAAGAATAACCGTTGAAAAAAAGGAAACTTTATGCAAACTGAATCTTTTGAGTTCTTTTAAAATTCAGTTGGGACGTAGCTCTGTCTCCGGGCATCGCATTTTTGTTTGAAAACTTGTAGCAAATGATAGGGATGAAAACGAAAACTTTGATGAAAATGAAAACTTGTAGCTTGGAGCAAATGATAGGGCAGAAAGTTGTCAAACTCAGGGTAGCACTTTTTTCAAAAAATAAAATGAAAGAAATAATCGTTACCGGTGTTGGATGTGGCAGGTTTTGTGGGTGAACAAGCGGAAACAAGCCAATTGACTTTTCTTGGTCTGTGCTTCGTCTTTTTCCTCAGGAAGTTTATGCTGGTGGACAGTGTTAAAGGGACACAGTCACCTGGTGCACATGCGCATTAGATATCATTTTTAGCTGATTTCCATATCACACTTCATCACAAGTCTCGCGCTGAGAAGCGCGTCCTTTGAAAAATCTAAACAAACCTTGTCGAGTCGAAGTATTTACCAGTCGAAATAGTGATTATAGACCTAATGTCATATTAGAACACTCATTTTCTTGATACCATGAAGAATTTACTGATGGACTTGTCCAGGGAAAGCCGAACGTCAACAAATGCCTCTGAAGTCGAAGAATTATTTAATCGTTTATTTCGGTATCCGGTCGTGTGAAAAATTATCTTAGCTGTTTCTACGTTTCACAGTCAGCACAGTGTTTGCATGAGAAGCAAATTGAGTTCAAATATTAGTGGATATGTCAATTTTAAAACGTAGCGAATCGACTGAACTGCAGTATAGCGAAACGACCGATAAGCTTTATTTCTGTTTTCAATCATATATTTTTATAATTTCGTTTGTACAACTTTTCCACTATCTAAATTTAGAAACCAAACCCATGTAATGTGCAAGAACGCTTGCTCGACTCGTAGAAAACAAGGTTCTACTAGAGGTTGTCCTTGTCGAGGAGATAATCGACTGTGTGCCGAAGCTTGTCTTCGTCGGAGCTCCAAACGAAAGAAGAAGAAAAGATTCCCTCCGCACGAACCTTTCATCAGGTTGAGAAAATGCGATTTTCCAAATATATATCATGGTGATTTGTTCTCCAATGTTTTTGATTGATTTCTCTCATTATTTTAGTCAACGCAGGCGATTTCTTCCGCTCGGCGCCTTCACGTTTCTCACCTCTTCTTTTCATGTTTTGTTGGAGGCGCGATCCATACTGTTCTTAACCAAATATGATAAAATAATATCATTGGATGAGCAAAAGCATACCCAGAAACAGGTTTTCAGTAAAAGATTGAAAATCCAATAAAACACTGGGAAGATTGAAGCGGATTTCTGGATGTATTCGACGCGTATTTTTGATTTCAGGTTGAGGTAGACGCTTTTCAAAACTGACAAAACTAGTGTCCAGGTCAGCGCGTTCAGAAAGCTGACTTTAAACGGTTTCAACATTTGCTTCAACATGCGTTCAACACGGTTGTTGAACCAAATGTCGGAGGCGTTTGAGCAGGTCGGCGTTTGAGCAGGTCGTTCAACATTATTGAAAGCGTAAAATATGTTGAAAACTTGTTGAAAGTGTGTTGAATCAAACTTAAATTGGTTTTAACTTTCATTCAACATCGCTTCAACATTTCCTTTGTTCTTGAAAATTAATGGCGTTGAAACCGTCTGATCACTCCTTTTCCGTTTAACTTTTGTTGAATGAATGTTGGGCGAATGTTGAAGCCGTTTAAATGGGCTTTAAGTAGAGAAGACTGTTAATTGCGTAGGGTGGTTATCTTAAGTATGCCATCCCTTACCAGTATTTTTACTGGTGCATGTACCAAAAGACTAACTGAGATGTCGACTTGGAAATAGCAACCTTCTACTGACATCGAGGTGTTCGCAGCTCGGTAACTATTCCCAAAGCCGCTATTCACCGAGATTAATTAAAAGAATAATTGTTTTAATTGGTATGTACCAAGGAAGTGAACTCCTATGAATACGACCAAGAAAAAAAATGACCACATTTTGACGCTTGCGGCGCGACAAATGCACGCTTTCGTAAATTCGCGTCATGCCCTTTTCACTTTATGCAAATTTCCACATATTTTCAATCTCGGCACAGTTAGAGTTCTCTTTGGCGTTTTGTTGCGTTAAATAGCCACAAAACCCTTCACCTTGCTTAAAGTACTGATCACTCAAAAGTAAACTAATTCAACGCTGAAGAAGAAGAAAACGTTTTTAGCTACTCTAAGAGGAAAATGAAGCTAGTTGGACGTTTTGGAAATCTCCGCTGTATTTATTTGTGCCAGGTAAAGAACTGTTTTTCTCTTTGATTATGAATGGTACAAAAGAACTTTCAATGGACGAATTCAACCGCAATTATCCAGAAATAGCCACCTCTTCTATACTTAACTGCATGACCTTTAATTTATGAGGGTTATTTTCAGTGCAAGCGAGCGAAACAGGCATTCCGCAGCAAGTTTGATTTGTGACTCAGTTGGGGTGCCGACTTCGGCTTCGGGTTCACCCGCCATCATGTTCCTCAAGCAAAACCTTCTCAGGTATTTATTGAATTTAGCTATTTTAATCTCTTACAGTGGTTAATACAAGTTTTAAGTTTAATTTTGCTGGAATATGCTAGGATAAAGATGAAGTCAATCTCAGCTAATCGCCAAACCCTGTGCGGATGCTTTTAGTTCGTTTACTCTTGACAATCGATAACAACATGGCCGATTTACCTCGAAAAACAGTGAGTAAAATATTTCAGGTAACGGCTTATACCTGCCAACTTCACCTCTGCGGGTTGAGAACTGCAATCTCACGCTTACGGTCAAACTTCTCACGCCTGGTTCAAAAAAATGCGGACAATAACAGCCTTAAAAAAATATGTAAACTCAAGCTAATGCGATAAACCAAAATTCCATGGAAAATGAGTAAATAGCGATACATCAAAATTATTCGGAACGTCTTCGGAAGTCTTCGAAAACATTCGGATATAGACTGGTCGTTTTGGAAAACCCCGGCACACCTAGGATAAAAAATCTATAATAAAGAGCAAGACAGCACGAGAAAACAGTTGAAATTATACGGAAGAGCAGAGGGAGAAAGAGCAAGACAGAGAGCGAGAAAAGAGACGAAAGTATACGGAAGAGCAGCGGGAGGAAAAGTAAGACGCGTAAAGACGGAGTATTTTGCCGTTTTAATCGTCCCTATGCACCTTGTGGAAGCGAAGATACTACTTTTTTGTTTATTGGTGTGACGCCACAAATTCACGCTCGCCCGTGTGTTCTGAAAATAACGTAATTTCATGAACTTTGCTAGCAAACAAATTAATCATCAGTAGATGGCAAATCATAACCTCTTTTCTAAGGGAATTCAGGCTTAAATACAGGGTATGTGACCGTTTCAATTGTCTCTGCCCGCCTTATAGAACCGGAGATTTCACATTTTATGTTTGCCGCGACGCCACAAATTCACTCCTTGTTTACCTTTCCAGCGGAATCAGGTAAGCTCTTGGAACGAGTTTCTTCCTGTTTCTGCTCAATGTATCGATTATGCAGTAGTCGATCAGTTGGAATCCAGTGAACAAAACTCTATGCAAATATCACTTTCAGCGGGAAGAAAACCATCATAACTCGATAAATACCCGATTCTGTCCTGAATATTTACCTACAGTGTACATAATGTTTGGATATTTTTTGGACCCCCAACTCCACATAAATCATGTAGCTTAGAATGTCAGTTCTACTGAAATACCTTGCTCCCCTGTGTAACAGTTTTAACCTTTTAAAACATTGTTATTGTTATTGTTATTGATGGTAAGCAATTTGCCTCATATACACTAAGATTAGATATAACTCCAGAAAGGATGAGGAATTTGTAAGTTCATTACGTTCATACGATAAGCAGACTTACATAAATGCTATTAAAAGAATAATTGTGAAACTCCGCTTACAGGCTTGGCCAAATATATAAATTATTCCGGAGCTAAGCCGCGCGAATTCGAGCGAAAAAGATATTTATCTATATATCGTTGAAGGTGTCCGTGCTGTTGCCTGGCAACAGTGCGAACGAAGTTTGAATGACGTCAGACAAAGGGAAGGTTGCTAGGCAGCAACAGGTTGGAAGACAGGCTTACGTCAAACGCAACTCATGTTAATTCATTGAGGGCTGAACGTGTTTATTCATCGAGCAGTGAAAAATGTTTACTATTGGTGAAACACGACCAAATTGTGATGCAAATGAACCACAGGAGGACGCACAAGGGACAAGACAGATTCGCCGAGGGAGATTAAACAACGAAACTCAGCGCGAGCAGCGAAGAAGGAGACGAGCAAAGACAAAAGACAGCATCACTTCGAATCAACTATCCACGTATAATAATGGTCAATGTTTGGAGGTTGTAGCGGACCAGTCAGATTGCGTAAAACACCGAAGCGATGAGTTAACATGTCATAATACGTTCAAAGCCACGTGATTTAAACTTCAAACTGAAAAATTATATAAAAATACACACAAACATACATTACTCGATATTGTTTAAAGTATGCCAATGCTTGAGGGTTCATATGTAAAGTAACTATAAATAGAATATGAGATAAATTCGAATAAATTCAAAATCCGACTTGTTCTTAGGTAGTGACTGAAAAAATGAGCTATTTTTAAAATCTTTGCAGCTGCGTTAGTCTATTGTAATATTCCAAAAACACTTTCCGTGTCCCATGGAATTCTTCACTCGTCCGCTGAGTCCATACCTGCTGATTCTCCATACAGGTAACTGTGAAATCGACGTTTTGTCGCTCAAAAAAATATATGCGAAACAAATATCTTTTTCTAATCTTTGGCTCCTTTTGTTTGATAGTATTATTTATCGCCATGACACGTCTTTGTTTCTTGAGGTCATTTAGAATTCCAAATTATCGGAGCGTTTACTTGAAGGCCCATTTTGTACGAATTGAAACGTCTTTAGGCTATTTTAATGGCCTGAATGGATTTTTTGTTCGCCTTTGCTGGTACTAGTACACAAATTTTGGCACAGGAAAAATACACGTTCCTTTACGCTTTACTTTTCTTCTTTTATTTCTCTGAACAGATTTTCGAACATTTCGGTGACGTGGTTTATCGTAGCCTTCGAAGTACGTGTCTTCGGAGGCTGCTGTTTATTTTTCTGTGCCATAACGCTTAATGACCGCGCGGAATGCTTCTAACGTTACGCTGAGTTTTTCGATTATTGCGTTTCTTTTTCGAAGTATTTATGATTGCGACCTGAGCTGCGATGTTTCCCCCAATCGACAATTTAAAAAATAAATACGGCGCATTGAAAGACATTTGGTCAAAACAAATCAGGAATTGGTAAGAGTACTTCATAGATAAAAAGTAACGCAAGATTATCATATTGAACCTTATAGTTTGGGAGAACGTTTATTTTCTCTTGGACTTAGTAATGCAGGATTCATTTGCTTTGCGGCAAATTCCCATTTGAGTCAATTTTTTCACCTGATGGGACCAGACTGGTTAAAATATTTACATTTGAATTGAACAGCATATTAACCGAGTAAACAAACCATCTTCAAGTCATTTAACTTTACGACTTTCGTTCGTTTTCGAACTATCGAAAAATTTTAACATTTTTAGTATCACTTAGATGGATATTTGATCATGTATGACCTCTCAAATATCAATTTTTTGAGAAACTAAATTCGTAAATGAAAGTTAGTAAGAGAGAACATCTGATACAAAGAAACGAAATCTAACATTTTTGTTGTCTGTTCTCTCAGCAACTTTGAGCGCGAAAAAGCTATATCAGAACGTTGCCCAAAAGATTAAGCAATGGTTAATTGGAATCACGTTCTCTTTTAAAAAAGACCATTACTGTTGTGGAATACCAAAAGTAGAGAAAAAAAAACAGGTTTTGAGTGTGAACAGGTCGGCCTTATACTAACCTAACCTTTGATGCACCTCTTATGTTTCTTGGTCCGTTCCTTCCGATGATCTAAAAAAATGGTATTTTTCCTGAAAATTATATCTGACCTCAATTTAAAATTCTAACCTCAGGGTGTTTAGTTAGCATGTGGGCAATTTGCACACAGAGAAAAATGACATTCCTTGAATTTGTTTTACTGGTTACTAGAATTCCTAACCAACTCTCTGCGAGGTTTTTATGTATCTTTTTATGTTGCTTGTTTGTTTGTTTGAGGTCTCACGATTAAGCAATAGAGCCATCGAGTTGACTAGTTGTCGTCGTTTGTCCCAAAAGAAAAAATCAACATAAAATGCCATAGGACTTGTGTGCACTGAAGCTCCTTGAAAACGATTTCACGCTTCTGGCACTCGTCAAAATTTTCACCTTGTTTTGGAGTAATTTTCACTTCTCTCAGGTTATTATTTGTCTAAACAGTTTTCTATGTCCAAATTGTTTCAATGAAAAGAAACACCTCTTTAAGCGATGAGAGTGTGGTTCCCTGAACTCAATGTGAGCCACTATATCGGGGTTTCAGAGAACACTAAAGTGAAATCTCCTGGAGAGCGTTAGCGAGGCAGCGCACTATTCTTTATAATAGCTGAATAAAAACCAAATTTGTCGGATGTAAGATCGGAAGCATGCGCAGTCGGTTGGTATTTTATTGTACGGGATATCAACGCTTGCGATGACGTCACTTAAAATTGCACGTGGAAAGAGATCTGTCAGGGCTCCAGTAGATTTATATTATTCTTCGCCCGTTGAGGCAATAAATTTGACCGTTGAGTTAAAATCTCTGCCCGTTGAGGTGAATAATTCAACCTTTAAGTCATATTGTTCTTTGTCTGTCAAGGCTAAGGAAAAGCTTACAACCATAGATTCAAAATGTAGATCCTGATCGCTCGTTGAAGCTATAAACCCTTCGACGGGATGGTAAAGGGGTTATGCGTGACGTGTGACCTCTTTTAAGTCAAGAGGCTGCAGTTTGAGGTGAATTCTTAGTCCTTCTTACCTGTTGCCTGTTGAGATCATCCATTCGACCGTCGAGTCATTGTTTCTCAACCGTTGAAACAATAGAAAACTTCTCGAGTACAGTATTAAATTGTCCTTCGCTCGCTGACGCTGAACATTCTTCAAAATACGTCCGTATTGCTGAAAGGCCGCTAGCGAATTCTGAAGAACATGAGCTAATTGTTGACATTTAAATTTCAGTTTTGTTGTTGTTGTGTCAGTATTTTCTTCCAGCTCTGATGCCAGCACTTACTTTCACATTGAAACTCCTAGTTTAGAAAATTAATCCAAATAATATCGTTCAAGAGAAGTTTACCAAGGTACGTCCGTCTATCGAAAACAAAACAATCGCCTCACACCACCTGTTGTAAAAAGATTTTTTTCCATGGTTTTTTTATGTCCCCTTGTAACTGAAAAAATGCCGTATTCCGATGCTATGAGTGACCTTTTTTTAAGTTAATTATTTCAATAAATAACATCAAAATGATACAAAACGTTTGTATTGGGATTGTTCAAAGAGTTTGTAACGTCAAATCAAACAAGCGAGTAAGCAGAGACGCTCTCCATTTAACTAAAATCAGTTTCGGTTTGAAATTCCATTCCGCAAACTATTCGTCTCAAATACACAAGTGGAAAAACTTCTTTTCAATCGTTCACAAATTATTAATCTCTCTGGTAGATAAAAAAAAAGTACGTGATGGTGTAATGACATGATCTCATTAGTCCATTATTACCCCAGTAAAGAACGAACTATCTTGTGACGCCTCGCCTTATGGACTGGGAACAGCCCTCTCCCACATCGTCGATGAAAAAGAAAGGCCCATCTCCTACGCCTCGAGGACCCTATCTCCTGCAGAACGAAATTATGCCGAACTGTGTAAGGACGGAGCTGCGGTGATATTTGGACTCAAGAAGTTCCATCAGTATCGGTACGGACAGAAATTCAAGATTTTTACAGACCACAAGCCGCCCTTGGGTCTGTTTAAGACGAAACCGTGTGGTCATTCCAGCAAGGGGCCAACAACAGCTTCTGGAGGACTTGCCCAACACCCATCCAAGAATAGTCAGAATTAAACTCTGGCGCGTTGCTACCAATGGTGGCCTAGGTTGGATGATGACATTGAAGCTAAGGTCAAGTCGTGTGAAGTATGTCAGTTACATAGGGCAGCACCGGCCGCTGCTCCCCTTCATCCGTGGGAATGGCCTGAGAAGCCTTGGTCGCGCATACACATAGACCATGCAGGGCCAGTTTATGGGACAATTATTTCTTATTGTGATTGTGATTGATGCATATAGCAAGTGAATGGAGGTGTATTCAACATCCAGTATCAGTGCGACAGCTACCACAGAACTTCTTAGAAGAGCTTAAATTGCCACTCATGGATTGCCTGACATGTTAGTTTCAGACAATGGCACGGGATTCGCGAGTACATAATTTGGCACCTTGACGGCGAAAAATGGAATTTTACCTCTGAAAACTGCCCCTAGACAGCCTTCGTCTAATGTTCTTGTTGAGAGATTAGTCCGTACTTTCAATGACGGGATGAAAAAGTTGGAAGGATCGGAAGGTACAGTGCACACCAAACTCAACAGATTCTTGTTGGAATATAGATCAACGCCCCAGGCAACAACCGGAGTTACACCAGCAGAGTTGCTTTACAACCGCCGCCTGGGTACCCGACTGGATTTCATTGGACCTGATGTAAGGCAGCGTGTGCAGGCAGGAGGACAACCTACCTGATTCAACAGTGCACACTGCGAAAAATCTGGTACCACACACGGTAGTAGAGGAACAAAAGGATGCATCCACAGAGCCCGTTTCCATTAACATGGAGGAGTCAAACGCAAGATCCCTGACAAGGAGCTTTCAGCCCAAAAGGAGAACCCCAAGTTATTTAAAAGACTATGTAACTGTTTGAACGTGGATTAAAGTTGCGTTTAGTGATCATTATATGACTGTTAAGTACAGACATTACGGAACAAATCAGTTGCCCTTGTAGGAACTGTGTTTTATGAACTAGGTGCGGGGAAGATGTAGTGTATTGCGTGACGTCACGTAGCAAATGTTAGAGAATTGTAGATTATGGAAAAATACACTTGAGTTGAGCACATGGCCGTCTGTTAGTATTTGCTTGTTCGTTTGTCGTATTGCTCCTCCCACTTCATATAGTAACATTGAAATTTGTGTTCTCATCAATGGATGGTCTACCGACTTCTTTAAACCAGAACAGAGAGTTAGGCAAGGCTGCTCCCTTTCCCTATATCTTTTCATTCTTGGTGTTGAGGGAGAGCTGGGATGGCGCAGTGGTGAGAGCACTCGTCTCCCACCTATGTGGCCCGGGTTGGATTCCCGGACTCGGCCTCGTATGTAGATTGAGTTTGTTATTGTTTCTCATCCATGCTCTGAGAGGTTCTTCTCCGTGTACTCAGACCTGAAACCCCTCCTCAAAAACCAACGTTACTGTCAAGCACTTAATCATGAAGCTATTGCTCAAGAGATTCCGCAAGCACCGCCCCCTGTTATTGACACTAAATAAACTACTTTAAATAGCAGCTGAAAAAGTAAGGCATTTTTGCAAGAAAATGAAATCAAATTAGCAAGTAGGTTGATGATGCTACTTTCATTTTCAATGGTTCAAAAGAATATTTTACATCAGCTCTACAAGATTTGGAAAATTCCAGCGCCATTTCTGGCCTCAGGCTTAACAATAAAGAAAACATAGGTATTATGGATCGGCACCGAATACCGAAGACTAAGTGTACTTGGCCAAATCACGGTGTTAAAAAAGCTCGATTACCTCTCAGTTTGTGTACATTTTGTCCCCTTACCAGCAGCAATCGTGCCTTGAAAAAATGAACAATTTTTCTATTAAATTCTTATTCAGGTCTTTGCCTCACTGTATAAAAAAGAACCCTGAATTTTTTTCGTTCTCACCAGGGGATGATTTTTAAGTTCCTTGTTCTAACCCTAAAATTGTGCATTAGAGACGTATCTTGAAAATGGCATAATAGGTAATCTGGAGCAAGGCCATCATTGATGCATTTGTGAAAAGCATACATTTATAGTAATCTCGGTGAAAAATTGTCACCATTAAAATGATGATCCTTTTGGCCATCCTCTTGTATTTTTCAGCCAACTTTTTTGCTGTTGAAGTGCATGGATGAAGTTATGGCAGGCAATGTATTGTAATTACCAGTGTATAGTGACCAATAAAAAAGGGTAGTAAACTCTTACTCGAGCCTAACGGGGCCTAAGCATAACCCAGTTTCTTTAGCATGAAGCAACCAGCCGCCCTGAAGCAACGGTAGTAATATTGCTAACCTCTCCCTGGGGGCAAGCCTGCGAAAGACTATCCATCAGAATGCCACCAGTACCCATTTACACAGCTAGACCCAGTTGTTCAAAAAGTGGATAATTTTATCCAGCGGATAAATTGATATCTGGGGGATAAAATGTATTAATTGGATTGCATCTTATCCGCTGGATAAAGTTTTCCGTTCTTTGAAAAAACGAAGCCTTGGTGAAGGGAGACAATGCAGAGCAAAGATTCTTGTGTAAGAACCGAAACAGCACAATACCGCCGGATCGAATTCGAAAGTCCAATACATTGACTACTTCAATTAGACAGAGCAATGGCTAACACACAGCAAATTCATGAAATCTGACCTCAACCAAAAATTAAACATGCCGAGGATTTTGTTTGTTTGGAAATGAGGAGAGAAGTTCACCTTGTCGCCCCCTTCTCGCAGACAAGCCGCACAACAGAACGGGATCCTCAGCCGAAAATTAGACGCCGCGGCTCCAACGGCAAGGTATAAGGTTATTTTAGAGAAGACAGACGCCTTTAAGTGAAATACAGCAGGAAAAGAGAAAATATGTATTTAATGACACGCCACTGAGAATGTTATGGTTGGGAAAGCTATATCAACACTCGAAAGAGTGTTTCATCCTATTTCTAAACACTTCGAGGTTTAAAAAATTTTTAAAAACGTTCTCTGGTTAAAAGTTTAAAAACACTAAGCTTTCGATTGCCAGTCTGCAATCTTTAAAAAGTGAGGTGTAAAAAGCGAAGGCAGAAATATATATACAAAGAGGTGAGAAAAAATAACGAACAAATTTGAATAAATACAATAATACAAGGGGAATACTAGTGTGAAGAAAAAATATTGATGACATGAATAAAGTTATAATAAAATTGAGTATTGTCTTGGCAGATGTTTAGCATTATTGTCTGCCTGGCTAGTTATCGCAGTGTGCCAAGATTCCAGCGTTTTTCTTACGCGTGAATTGCCTCTGTCGATGACACGTACATTCTCAAAATCAATAGTACGGCCTTCGAGCCACGCATGGCTGGCAACGTTGGAACCACTTTTAAAAACTTTGGTGTTTCGAATATGTTCCTCTTTTCTAGTGTGTAAACATGTGCTCGTTTCTCCAATGTAACTCCATGTGCAGTCCGCACAGGGGATTTTATAGACAACGTTCGTTTGCCGATCTGATGGGGGTCTAGATTTAGGAGACACAAATTCTTGTTGCAGGGTCTTGACCGGTCTGGTGGTGGTTCGGATGCCGTTCTTGTTAAGAATTCTTGTAAGTGGTTCAGTGATGCCTTTGATGTATGGTAAAACTGCAAAGCCATTTTGGGAATCTGGTGGGTCTATCAACCTAAAGAACATTCCCACTAACTCTTCAGGGGAAGGGATGATTTCAGGGGTCGAAGTCTTTTTTAGGATGTTCGATATAGTTGCTGATGGATAGCCATTTGATTTCAACGCATCGGAAACGTGGGTCAGCTCTTTCTTTACTCCTTCGGAGGTGCTCGGGAGGTTGATTGCTCGATTTAGGAGGGTAGAGGCAGTACTTAATTTGTGTTTTAACTCGTGATGAGAGTTAAAGTCCAGCTATCTGTCTGTGTGTGTGGGCTTTCGATAGACGCCGATATTAATTGTTCCATTCTTCCTGGTTATCAAGGTGTCTAGAAAGGAAATTTGGCCATTGTTCTCAGTTTCGAGGGTGAAAGATATTTTAGGGTCAACTGCATTAAGAGTATCGTGGAACTTGCTAACGGAGTGTTTCTTTATCATGACAAAACTGTCGTCTTCGTAACGTTTCCAGACTTTTGGGGGTGTTGTTGAGGCGGCGATAGCCGATTCTTCAATTACCTCCATGCAGAGGTTACCTACGACTGGGCTAACTGGGCTCCCCATTGCATTTCCATGTATCTGTTTGTAGACAGAGTCGTTGAACATAAAGTAGTTGTTGGAGAGGGTGAATTCCAAGAGCGAGATGATTTCATCGGCGTTGAGCGTCGTTCTTAAGTGTAGCGTGGTGTCCTCGTCTGGCTTTTTTCTGATGTAGTCACAAGCCTTGTCAACCGGAATGGCAGTAAAGAGTGAAACGACATCGAACGAGACCATTACTTCATCGTCAGCGATCTCTTGGTTTGCGACTTGTTTGGTAAAGTCCATCGAGTTAGAAACAGAATAGCCATTAAGGTTCTGAATAGGTGTCAAAATGTCCGTCAGGAATTTAGAGGTGTTATATAGGGCAGAACCAATGCAAGACACAATGGGCCGAAGAGGGAGACCTGCTTTATGGTGTTTGATTGAGCCTCATATGGAGGGTGAAAGGCGTCCGTAGATCGTAGTTTGTAGTATGTAGGATCATCGATTTTGCCTTTCTTCTTAAGATCCAACAAATTGTGGTTTAGTTCCCTCTCGATCTTAGCAAACGGAGGTTTATGAACCAACTGGTAAGTCTGATGGTCACTGAATAAATTTTCCATTTTTTCGTTGTAGTCAATTCTGTCCATAACCACAAAACAGTTACCTTTGTCAGCTTTCATTATAACACGAGAGACATCTTCCTCCAGGGTTTTTAATGCTTTCCTTTCAGCTTTTGAGATGTTGTTATGCTGTGGTAAACGGGCCCTGTGTAGGATTGAGGCCCTAGCTGTTCTTATGGAATCCTTGGTGTCATCAGGGAGACGAACGATGGCTGCTTCGACTTCAGCGACAATATTTTTGGTTGGAATTTTTCCCGGGGTTGGTGCAAAGTTAGGGCCTTTCTCAAGAATGGAACGTTCAGTCGAAGACAGTGGTTTCTTTGAGACGTTGACAACCCAGTTTCCTTTGTTGATAGTGGGAGGCTGGTTCGCCTCGGTTTCCTTGCTGAGGTTGTTAAACTTATTATTATGTCTTGCTTCAATAGTGGAGCGGACTGAACTACTCCTATGCTTCAGGAAGTGGTTTCGAGGTTTGTTGACAAAAGAACTCGGCTGCGTCTCGTTTTTTCATCCCACTTCTCGGTGTTTGGAAATTGAATGCAACATTCTTTCTGGTGCTTGACATAATACATAAAAGAATCTTCTAACCAATGATGATCGAAAAGGAGGAAGCTAAAAGAGGCACAAGCCGTTTATATCGAAAATCGTCCACGCGAATCGTGGAAGTAAACTACTGGAATTGAGAAGTCTCATTTGCAGTAGTCGCTCTGTAATACTGCGTGATACACTTGAAGACGAAAAGATGTAGGTAAAGCAAACTTTTTTACAGAGCAACATTTAGGCACTGAAAGAATTGGTAAAGGTTTTAAAGTTCGCTGGCCGGGAATTGTTCCATTGAATAGTTGCAAGAGTAACGTTTGGGAATGACAACTCGAACAACAAAATTCGCGCATCTCATTGTTTTAATCTCGAGCTACGATTACCATACATGATTCTGGCGTAAACTCGTTCAACTAAATAGTTAGTGTTCTAACTGTCTTCATTATTGTCACTGATTTGAATCGGGAAACGCATTTACTGTGTAGCAGATCACGTCTTGACTTAATCGTACATCACTTCGCTACTACTCAGGTTAAATTACTCTTCACCATTTGCTTCTGCATCCCCGCCTAGATCTCGATTTAAATCTTGATCGAGATCTTCATCTGGATTCTCTGACTCACCACTCATGTGGTGAGGAACATCTTTCTGCGGGATATCTCTGCTAGGCATCCTCCACACCTGTTTCCGAAAACCAATATTCTTGTTGTAGCAGTCGCATGTAAACCCAGCCACTTTCCAATCACAGCCAAGCCATCCCCAATCTTCTTGGGTGTTTGCGTATGCCGTAAGCTTTGAGCTCCCTGTGTCTTGTTTCTCCGATTTGTACTTAACGCAAGATTTCCCTCGACAGGCGCACCAGATTCCGACTCTGTATCCACAGTCGTCGGGATGGTGGCAACCCTCTGCAGCCAGAGAACACTCGAATTCAGGAGATTCCTTGGATGAACCCCTTGTGTAGTCGAATTTCTGTAGTTGAACCCCTCTACTTTCTTTGAATCGGCAGCCATAATTCAAGAAGCCGAGGTAGTAGTACTGCAGGTTTATAGCTCGGATGTAGTTTTCTGATCCAGTATCGTATCGGCTTTGCAAAATGTCCCAAATCGATCTGAAGGTGTGTTCAACAGATGCGTCTGATTCACCAGCTTCATTCAAAAGTTGCTCAATTAGTTCTTCGCTAGCGCTCCTGTCGTTCAACAGCTTATTGCGGGTTTCCTTGGTACCCCCTTTGACGAATCGTTTTTCTACGGTGTCGATGTTCTTTGCCTTGGACTCTTCATTCTCGGTGACGTTTGCACATGCCTCGACCCCAACCTTGGTAGCGCTTACGGGGCCTGCAAGTTTAATGCAGCTGTTCACCTGAAAATCTCTCTGACTATACGACTTAGAACTTTCTGCAAATGTCGTCTGCTTGACGCTTGATCCAAGCGTCACAGACGTTATCACATGGGACCCGTATGTGTTCAAAAAGACGTTATATGCCTTCCAAGAATTCGCAAGAAACGGATGTGCAAATGCCAACGGCAGCTTTTCAAAGTCCTTAACAAGGCGTTTGGTTAATGTGGAGGTTTGAACGTTATCTAAACAATCCTTTTCGACCCAGATCTTTTCTGTCAAGGCGCGGACATTTAAGGCCAGTCCACTCACTTCGGATTCCTTGGATTCTGTCTTCTGTATAACACTGTTGAGAGTAGCGCCCAGAGTAAACGTAGACTCGAGGGAGGCTTCCAAACCAGCTGCGGCGGCCATATGTTTGTAAAAGGATTTGGTGCTTTTGTAATAGTCAAAGTTACTACCTGAGTAGTGTAACTTTTTCCTTCTGAAGCAGGTTTCCGGCAAAGCCTCGAACACTTTCGCCTCCTTTTCCTGGAAGTCGCCCAATAAGTTTGTCTTCCGAAGATTGACTCCTTTTCCAAGCTCTTCCGTGTCACTGCTGGCTGTGCTTTCCACTCTTATTCCTCTGAAAGAGGCTGTCAGGCAGATAAACGGTAACAATGGATAAAGCATGGCTGACGTTATTGCTGTTTTCCTATAGTTTGGCAGTGGGGCACAACCTGTTAAAAATATTAAGTTTCAGATGCTTTCCTGTAACACATGGCCTTGTTATGCTCCCACGCAGTCGTTTTGTAGGGGACTCGTATTAGCTCCTCTCCAGGAGATACGAGTCTCCTCCCACGGCTGCCTGGGAGGCTAGGCTTTGCTGGACAACGGTCACACTCCACCGGATACTGTACCTGCTGCAGTGAGGAGCTTGAACTGACTCAGCCTGCGTAGCTAGCGGTATTGTCTGTGCGCCAATAAAAAGTTTTGGCGTCATAAACTGTGAGAAAATACCTTTCCCCATTCAGCTCTAGGCCTCGCTGCATCCCTCAGCTACGCAAGCCTCGATAATTGACTTCCCATCAGTCTGCCCACATGGTCAAAATGCCCAATGTCGGATTTGTAAACTCTGACTTTCTACCGACACCACGAAAACAGAATTCATTTTGGCTTCACCAATTTCCAAGTTTCGTGCCTTCTGTACAGTGATGATTTGTAAAATTGGGTCTCGTCAATTTTCGCTATAAGACGTTGCTTGAAAGGTCAGTATGATCATGTTAACACTTAGGGAAAGGAATTTCATCAATCGAAGAAAAGTTCTCTTCCATACTGGGTTCGTCTAGGATCAGTGATATCACTTTTCGCATATCACATTAATGATATCACTTTTCGTAAGAAATTGTTGAAATATTTTGAAATTATAATTAAATTGCACTCCCAAGTGTAATTTGAGAACTTGCAGAACATCAATCATACCCATTAATTAAAAATTTCAACCAATCTTGCGCGGTAACCCAGACCGATTTCGCTTGACAATATTTGGAAACGATATTTCTTTCTGAGAAAAAGCGATAACGTTCCAATTGAACACCTTCCAGGGAGGAAGAGGGATCGATAGCGATAAACTTTGACGTTGAAAATGCCGACGATTGAATACGGTTTCACAAGATGGTTTCAATCGGTTTCAATCGGTTTGGAGATAATTTTTCGGTTACTAAATCTGGGCGAACATTTAAGGCCGGTCAAATTAAACAGGAAGGCTTCATAAATATCACTGAGTTACCTTCTAAGATACGTTTTCGGAGACTACTTTAAATATTTCCAGTATTAGATACAGGTGTTATTGAAGTTGTTTGGCCCCTTGAGGACTTACAGCTACTTTTGTGAATCGTTAATTCCTTACTTGAATCACATGACTTTCTATATTTTACCCGTGGTGGGAAACTGGAAATGGGTGCAAAGTCTTTACATATTAATCTCATTTTTCAGGAGCCAGGAATTAAGAAACTTTACTTTTCCACTACTATTCGATTTTCAGTGTTTTAGGAATGTTTTGAGCCAGTAAATTTGAAGTTTATTGCTTTCCTAGTCTCATCTGCAGATATATTGCCAAACTTAATTTAGCGTCCCCAATTAGTACTACTCAACGCTAGAATGATTGTCACTTAAAGTGCCCCTGGGACGAAAATTTCATTTTCCATCTTTTTGCATTTTCGTGTAGAATATGACCTTCTTACTCATGTTACCAAATTTCAATCCTTTACGGCGATTGGAAGTATTTTTTTTTAGCTTTTTATTCGAGATTTCACGGCCGCCATTACAAAACTGTATTCTGCTGTTATTTAGTTCGCAACAGCAGAATACAGTTTATGAAGTAGAATCTCAAATAAAAAGCTAAAAAAAAATACTTCAAATCGCCCTAAAGGATTGAAATTTGGTAACATGAGTAAGAAGGTCATATTCTACACGGAAATGCAAAAAGATGGAAAATTAAATTTTCGTCCCAGGGGCACTTTAAATAAAGAACTTTGCTTACATACCCTTGCCGTGTCACTTAGCTGACCGTCAGTTAACTCTAATAAAATTCAAAATCTGAGTTTTTAGTAGGAAGGCACTGAACAAATGAGTTATTTTTAAAAATCAAGTTATTCGGAGGATAGGTCCTGTTTCGCTTTAAAATTCTCGCTGTGATAGTCTATTATAATATTCCAAAAAACCGCTCCGTGACTGATGGAATTCTTCATTAGATTTGAGTGCAACCATGGGAAGACGGTCTTTTTATAAACGTCCTCCGAGGATATACCTGCTGTTTCTCCATACAGGTTTTTGTGATATGTACGAGGGTTTTTTGAGCTCAAAAAAATATAAATACGAAACCAAAAATATTTGTGTTTCTAATTGTTATGAAAGACCTTTGTTTTGAGGTCATTTAGAATTCCAACTAAACGGAGCGTGAACATGTGGGTCTATTTGTAAGCAGCAAAACGTGTTAGACCCCATTTAAATCGCCTGAATTTATTTCATTTTTGTTAGCACTTGATGGTACTAATACACTAATATTGACGATATATTTGCTATATTCTCTAAACATATTCTCAAACATTTCAGTAACGTGGTTTATCGTGCCTTCGATTCACGCGTCTTCGGAGGCTGTTATTTTATTTGTTTGTTTCTGCGCGATAGCGCTTAATAACTGCGCGGAATGCTTCTAACGTAGCGCTGAATTTCTCGATCATTGCGTTTTCTTTTTTAAAATGTTTGTTGATTGCGACGCCTGCGCTGCTGCGCTGTTTCCTGAAATGAGCAATTTAAAAAAATAAATTTGTCCCATTGAGAGAAATGTGGTTAAAACAGTAAAGAACTTTTAAGAGAACTTTATAGATAAAAAGTTTTTTTAAGAGAAGATTATTTTTTTTATTTTTATAGATAATTCATCCCTAGCTGGGGATGCAAGATTAAATTGCTTTGTTGCAACCTCCTATTTTTCACCAAAGAAAATCAAACTGGGTTCAAATATTAACGTTTTCAGACAAGTCATTTTCTTTTTGCCGTGAGCATTCGCATTTTCTTTTTCCAAGTATGTCTGTATCAATCACTTAAAATATCATTTATCTATTAAGTCATTACACTTCACGCCGATTTCCTGGTTTTGGAACTATCAACTATCAAAAAACAAAAACAACAATTGAATGGCATTTTGGCATTGAGGTTAACACTTCGACTGAAAATTCATCGTCTATAACAACTTAAATATCAATATTTTCTGAGAAACTTTATTGAAATTGAAATAGTAAGAGATAAAGAGCAATTAAAAGCTTAACATTTTACTCTCAGCGACTCTGAGCAAGATAAAGAAAGGTCAGAACGTTGCCAAAAGAATTTAACAATGGTTTGCTGGAATCGCAATTTCTTTTTAATAAAAAAAAAACTGGGACTGTTGTAAAAACCAAAAGAAGAAAAGGGAGGATTTCGTTGTGAACAGGTCGGCCTTATACTAACCTCTGATGTCTCTTGGTCCGTTCCTCGCGATGATCTGAACAAAATAGTATTTTTCTTGAAAATTTGTATCTAACCTAAATTTAACATTTTAACCTCTGCGTGTTTAGTTAGCATGTGATTATGTGTGTGCAGAGAAAAAGGATCGCCCATCATTATGCCATTCCTTAATGGCCTGTTTTACTGGTAGCTAGAATTCCTAATAGAAGATATTGACTTACGAAATACCAACTTTCTTTGAGGCTTTTATGTCTTAAGCAATGTTCGGGCACTTGTTTGAGATATCACGATTCGGTAATATAGTTGTAAAATTGACTAATTTTAGTTTGTCTCACTGACAAAAAATCAACATGAAATGTTTCTTATGTACCTCTAACGTCTCTTGGTCTGTCCCTCGCGCTGATCCGAACAAAATTGTATTTTTCTTTAAAATTGTATCTTACCTGAATTTAAAAATTTAACCTCTGTGTATTAAATTAGCATGTGGGCAATGTGTGTGAAGAGAAAAAGGATCGCCCATCATTATGTCATTCCTTAATGGTCTGTTTTACTGGTACTAGAATTCCTAATAGAAGATATTGACTTACAAAATACCAACTGTCTTTGAAGCTTTTATGTCTTAAATAATGTTCCGGCACTTGTTTGAGATCTCAAGAATTCGATAATAGAGTCGTAAAATTGACTAACTTTCGTTTGTCCCACTGACCAAAAATTAACATCCAATGTTTCTGATGTACCTCTGGTGTCTCTTTGTCCGTTCCTCGCGCTGATCTGAACAAAATAGTATTTTTCTTGGAAATTGTATCTAACTTTAACTTAAAATTTTAACCTCGGGGTATTAAGTTAGCATGTGGGCAATGTGTGTGCAGAGAAATGGGATCGCCCATCATTATGTCATTCCTTAATGGTCTGTTTTATGTTTTACTCTTAGCTAGAATTCCTAATAGAAGATATTGACTTACGAAATACCAACTTTCATTGAGGCTTTTATGTCTTAAGCAATGTTTGAGATATCATGATTCGGTAATAGAGTCGTAAAATTGACTAATTTTCGTTTGTCTCACTGACCAAAAATCAACATGAAAAGTTTCAAGCTTGTTAACACTGCCTTTTCAAGCCGTCTTCAAAACCTTCTCGTTTCTTTGGGGCAATGTCCACCTCTATAAGATTATTCTCTTTTGAATCATACAAATACAAATAAAAGCAAGGACATAATAATTTTCTATATCCAAACTGTTTCAATTATATCGAACATCTCTTTAAGCGATGAGAGTAGTGGTTGCTTGAACCAAATGTTAGCGGCCACATCAGGGTTTCAGAGAAACACTAGAAGTGAAAGTTCCCGGTTACCTGAGTCAAAAGTCGAAAACTTTAAATTGAAGATGCATTGTTAAAAAATTGATGAATAGATTATTGTTCATGAGAAGGAAGTTTAAGCGAAACCAAAAGAATCGGCTCCCACCACCTGATGTAAATTTTAATTTTTCCATGTTTTTTTTCTTTGTCATAACGGTTAATGACCGCGCGGAATGCTTCTCACGTTTCACTGAGTTTTTCGATCATTGCGTTTCTTTTTCGAAGTATTTATTGATTGCGACCTGTGCTGCGTTGTTTATCACAGTGGACAATTTTAAAGAAAATCGAAGCATTGAAATAAATTTGGTGAAAACAAATGAGGAATTGGTAAGAGTACTTCATAGATAAAAAGTAACGCAAAATTATCATATTGAAAGGTTATTCATCCTTATTTTGTGACACACGTTTAGTTTCTCTTGGACTTAGTAATGCAAGCTTCATTTGCTTTACGGCAAATTCCCATTTGAGTCAATTTTTTCACCGGATGGGACCAGACTGGGTTAAAATATTTACATTTAAATTGAAAAGCATATCAAGCGAGTAAAGAAACTACCTTCATGTCATTTCACTTTACGATTTCCTGGTTTTTGAACTATCGAAAAATTTTGACATTTTTAGTATCACTTAGATGGATATTTGATCATGTATGACCTCTCAAGTATCGATTTTTTTAGAAAGTTAATTCGTAAATGAAAGTTAGTAAGATAGAACATCTGATACAAAGAAACTAAATCTGACTTTTTTTTTGTCTGTTCTCTCAGCGACTTTAAGCGCGAAAAAGGTAGATCAGAGCGTTACCACAGAGATTTAACAGTGGTTAATTGGAATCACCCTCTCTTTAAAAACTGAAAGAACATTACTGTTGTGGAAGAACAAAGTAGAGAAAACAAGTTTTGAGTGTAGACAGGTCGGCCGTATACTAACCTCTGATGCACCTCTGATGTCTCCTGGTCCGTTCCTTGCTATGATCTAAAAGAATGGTATTTTTCCTGAAAATTATATCTGATCTCAATTAAAAATTCTTACCTCAGGGTGTTTAGGTAGCATGTGGGCAATACAGTTCTAAAGCGATTAGGTCACGTTACCATGACATGGAAAAACTCAGTCCTAAACAAACGTGCATTCCATTCAAAATGGCAACGCTTTCCATAGCGTCACCTGGTCACTGCTTTCTTTCTTCTCAGACGAAAAGAAATCGATCAAAAAAGAGAAAACCACTATAAGTCTGATCATGTGGAGGCATTTAGCTATCACGAGAGAATTCTATGCCATACGAAATGTCTTTGATCTCAACAAATATTGCAGATTTACTTGGATGACCAACAAGGCATAAAAGCGACCGTGTGCGAATGTCCACGAGGAGCGTTTAAAGTGCCCCTGGGACGAAAATTTCATTTTCCATCTTTTTGCATTTTCGTGTAGAATACGACCTCCTTACTCATGTTACCAAATTTCAATCCTTTACGGCGATTGGAAGTATTTTTTTTAGCTTTTTATTCGAGATTTCACGGCCGCCATTACTTGGCCTTGTTCCGGAAGTTAAGGCTCAAATTACAGGAAGTGACGTCATTGGCTCAACACGAAAAATTCCACATGGCTAATTTTCATATGGATTCTATTTCATAAACTGTATTCTGCTGTTGCGAACTAAATAACAGCAGAATACAGTTTATGAAGTAGCAAGCCAATCTTTTAGCTTTGTATGAAGATGTGAAGAAATATGGAAGGTTTACTGGACCTAGTTGGCTGCTTAGCCCTGAGCCACCTGTTGTCAACAAGCTGCCTATGTCTTCTATCGAGGAGATGGGGAGTGGACAATGAAGAGGAAGCCATCAGAGCATTCACCCTCAAAACAGGGAAAACGGTGACAGAAACTGGAATCTGGTTCGATTCTTCTGGAATCCTAGGGGCATTCCCGGATTGTCTTATCGATGAAGAAACTGTGCTAGAAATGAAGTGCCCATACACCAAACGAAAACTCACAATAGAGGAGGCTGTGAAGTCAACTACATTTTGCCTCGAGAAATGTGAAAGTGAGCATGGTTGTACCTTTAAGAAAGGCCATGTGTACTGGCACCAAGAACAGGGAGCAATGTACTTTTCACCTAGGAATTTTTTTTTTTTTTTTTGTCGTATGGACTTAAAAAGATGTAGCTATTGTGAAAATAGAAAGGGATAACACTCGGGCAGAAAACATTCCACGCTTAAAACAATTCTTTATTATGACCACATATTCCCAAAAATAGTGCAAGGGGAACTTTGAACATGTATATTTTATACATTATTAAGGTTGCACACTTTCCGTCTCCAAACCAACCCAATTAATGCCCATGAGTTATTTTGAGGGAAAACATAATAGCATCTTGAATTGTACTGACATACCTTGATTGGCTCCCCAATCTGTAGATTGTCAAAGAAAGAGAGTTTGGAGAACATCTTCATACAGTTCAGGAGGTGCATGCGACCTAACCTAATATAGCTAATTGTGTGTTAGATCACACTTGGTTGTTCTTTGTTCTACTTTTAACCAAAATATTTAATTCCATTTCATTAATGGCTGTAAATGTACGCACTCTTGCCAATTGTTTCAGGATTGTATCATGTATCATTATAATCACTCTGTGCTGGGTGAGTACGTAATATACTGTAGCACTCATTTTCCAAATGGCCTCGGCATGATTTGTTATAAGAGGAAACAAATAATATGAAGAAAATGCAATTTCTCTGACAATCATCTGAGCAATTACACAAAAAAATATTCTCCTGGGGATGGATGAAGGGGGATTTCTACATGTCATTTGACAAGGAAGTGTAAGAGTCATGGTATTATTGGCCAATGCATAAATCATTCATAATTTTGACAAAAAATTGAAAAAGTTTATTTGAGTTTTCACTATTTACAAATGTTGATTTTACTATCGTTGTGGTTACTCAGGTGTGGTAATTCAATAAATGCTATGGGTTATGTTCTGTTCAATGGAAACAGTCCTGTCTAAGGTTTATGAAGGACTCTTGAGGAGTATTTTTGAGTGTAGGGCAGTTGCTGGGGTGACATTAACAAAAACATCTCACACTATTATTCAACTTCAACATGAAAATATTCATTTTTGTTATTTTTGGCTTTGAAATGTAATTTCACTCTCACCATTTTGCCATGAACAAAACTATTAAGAAAAGAAGAAAAAGAAGTGCCTTTATTCACCTTTTTTTTAAAAAAGGAAAATGTGCCATTACATCAAAAGACAGGTCCAGCCAGCTCGGTTGAGCTTTTAAAAGATCCCCGCTTAAGTTTATTTAAATAGACCTGTAAATCAGTTGATTACAGAAAGCGGACTTCTTCTTTCTTATTACTAATAGGAAAAAGCTATTTCTTGACTAACATATTACTTATTGTAAAGAAAACGATTATGAAGGATGATCTTGAACATACTCTTTAAGTTTGGTTTTGAATGTATTAAACGAACTTATGTTTGTAATTTCAATGGGAAGGTTGTTCCATGTAATTGCTCCCTTAAAGCTTATAGCAAATTTGCAATAATTTGTTCTTCTAAATTCGATATGTACCTTTGATGCTGATCGCGTATTATAGGAAAGTATACTTTTATTAGTTTTAAAAAAGTTATCAAAGAATGCCGGTAATTTGTCATGGTTCCATGAATACATGAAAACTTTCGTCAGGTACGTATTTAATTCAAAGATATTCAGTATTTTCAATGACTTGAACAGTGGTCCAGATTTTTCTGTATAATTGGCGAAGGTTATAATCCTGACAAGTTTTTTCTGTGTCCTGAGGATAGGCTTTAGTCTAGTGGGATACGTGCTTGCCCAAATAATGTTGCAATGTGCTACATAGGGGTAGATCATGGTGTTGTACAATGTGAGTAGTGCTTTAAGAGGTAAAAGTGTTTTTCTTCGGCCATTATGCCGGTCATTTTTGCCACTTTCATTGTGACATGGTTAATATGGTATTTCCAAGCGAGTTCTTCATCAATGTATAATCCCAGAAATTTGGCGTAGTTCACTTGATTAATTGGTTGTTCATTAATAATCACGTTTGCTTTATAGCTATAAAACCTAGTATATGCGTGTTGCGGATTATCTTCACTATCTATATGTGTCTTCCCATTTTTCACATTCTAGTTTCTGGTTTAAGAGGTCGAGAGTTTTGTTTGTGATTTTTCTATGTTTTGTCTTTTTCTTTGTTGTATTTTGGGTTAGTGAAATTGTTATTTGAAATATGGGTAAGTGGTCAGAGAGATCAGTAGTGAGTAAACCACTAGTAAAGTTATCTACTAGACTGTTAACGAACGTGTTATCGATTAATGTTTCACTTCTACTTGTTATTCTAGTTGTTTTCGAAACATGCAAGTTAAGGCATCATTTGAATTCCAACTTTTTTCAACTTTCAGTAGATCAACATTGAAGTCCCCCATAATGTAGCATTTCCTTTTTTGAAAGTCAATTTTTTGAAGTATTTCAGATAAAGTTTGCTTGAACTGTTCTAGCTTATCATTTGGAGGTCTATATAAAACTCCCACAATAACATTATTTGGCTTTGTTAATTCTACAAATTGTGATTCTATTATGTCATCAACATTAATAGAAAGATCATTCCTTTCCCTGAACTGGCACCATTGGTTTATATATAAACCTATACCGCCTCCAGGCTTTTGATCACGCACTTTATCTGTAAAGCTGTATTGTTAACCATATTTCTGTTACCCCTATTACTGAAAATTTATATTCCAGAGAATCAAAACCCCTATTCAAATACCATATCTTCACCTCCCCCCTTGATTAAAGGAAATTGAAAATTTCCAAGGGCAGCACGCAACTGTAACAGTAAATCAGCACAGCAAGGTAAATAAGAGGGGATAAAACTCAAAATTCTGAAATCTTTCTGCCTAGCATTGGCTCTTTCTACATGGATCCGGCATCTTGCCTTTGTAGCTTTTACCTCACTCTCAGTGAATGTTCCATTGTTCAGGAATGGTGGAATGTTAACAGATTCACCACGGGATACAATGTCTTGGATAAGAAATCCCTTATCTGCAAGTACAAATCCCCAGGAGTCAAGTGATTGAGGAGTCCTGATTCCTGCTCAATAGCTCTGTCTGGAATGGAACCAGGGTACAACTTGCTTACGTAGGTAATCACAGCATTGGGTGCAACACCAACAATAACTTTAAATGAATGCATTCGTCGGTAAGATGAGTAGGTTGCATTTTGTGTACTCCTTAGTCAAGGCGCTGCAACCTCGATATCAGTACAGTCTATGACAATCCGAAAAGATCCATATTGACTGAATGAGGATGGTGCAGAATGTTTGTTTTTGTCTAGAGAGGGAATGTCATAATGTCATTAAAGAAAATGTCATGCAACAATAGATAAATGTTGTTATAATGTTTGCAACTGTACCAACACTACAGTTAAATAGCTGAGCCAAGTGCAGGTTTGTGTAGTTCTGCCTTAGTTTCATTAAGGTGATAAAAATCTGGTCTTCAAAACTGATAGATTCCACCTTCCAGCCAGCAAAGTAATTGATGGAATCTTTAAACCTCAAGGCATGTCTTACAACAATTTCAAAGACTTCCTCTGTTGGAAGCCCAGTTTCCTTTCTAACGACATCATTCCTGATCTGACAGTTCTGTCACAGTGTAACACCTGGTCTTGTACTGTAATCTTTCCTCTTGATTCTTGAAGTATCTTTTTGCTATGTCTAGTTCTTTCTCCAGGATAACCTCCTGTGTTTTTCTTGGACTTTCTTCTTTCTCTTCCTCGATAGAAAGTGGCTCATTGATTCGAGCATCTTCTATCATTTGCTTGGGCACAGTCTTCTTCTTCTTCTTTGGAGGGGATCCCCTTTGTTCGGGGAATAACTTGTCCCAATTCCGCTCAAAAATCTCTGGGCCATTAGACTTCTTGTCCTCCCTAAAATGACAGCTACACACCCTAGAGTGCTTAGCAGGGCTGGCATTTTATCTTCTCCCCTGTAGAAGGAGTATGAGAAAAGCCACGTTACTTGCGATCAAACGTAAGCGTGCAATATACGTGTTTACTGAAGGCTTGACCTACTGAAACATTTCAACCGATAAAAAGTAAAAACAAATGTGTGCATGGTACCAGAACTATATCATCATGCAAGGTAAGGCAAATGTGAGCAAGAAAAATCACTAAATGCGATTGTCTAGACATATTTACTTCAGTGATCCAAGTCGATAAAAAAAAAAACTTTCTGTATTTTATGTCATATTTTAAAAGACAAAATAATTATAAATACCGTTATTAAGTTATCAGACGAATCCATAGTTTGTACGCGTCTTTCGCCTTTTGCGCTTTTGTAAATGCCAAGTACAGTCAACTCTCGTTATAGCGGACACCCTCGGGACATCGTTTAGTGTCCGTAAAAGCGACAGTCCGTAAAAGCGGGGTGTGGGGATCAACAGAGGTGGCGGCCTGGGCTTGATATTCTAGTTATTTATGAGTTACGTAGCGACCCAAAATATCTTGTAGGACTTGACAAGCTTATCAGAAATAGTGAATCTGCTAAGCAGTCATTAAGAATAGAGGTGAGGTTTTATCCCTTCTAAAGAGTCTGGAAGGAAAAGGCATAAGCTGGAGTGAAAACGCAGAGTATGTTGTACAGCCACTAAAGAGATTGGCGCGAAAATAAACATTCCAGATATTTTTGGAAGTGTGTTTTGACAAATGACAAACATCAGACTGCAATTTATGTTACATGTGAAGTTCATGGTGTCCGCTTTATCGAGAGTCAAAACTATAAAACTGTTATGTTTGTACCACGAAAGTGACCGCAATTCCGTAATAGCGAGAGTCCATAATAGCGGGAGTCATTTTCAGTCAAACCCCTATAGCTTTCGCCGGGGATCTGGATTT